>NC_034413.1:24998127-25054514 GCF_002078875.1 Numida meleagris
TAGCTGCAAATGTTTTGTTTCATAGAGAGGGCTGACCTTGGTAGTTTATTTTGCTTTGCAAACAGGTGTTCCACTTGGGCTCTGTATCACGCACTGGCCACACGGATGCAGTGTACAAATGGAAACAAACTCTGCAGACCCTGAGAAGAATAAAAGCAGGAGTGAGTCTGTGATGGGTGAGAGAGAAGAAGTGCACTTTGAAGCAGGGGACGCCCTGCTGGCACTGCCTATCGCATCCACCGTTGGCATGTTTCTTCTATCTCCTCTCTGGTGGTTTGCCACCTTTCAAGGGTCAATAAGTAATAGTACACTAGCGTAGGGAGTTTCTGATTCCCACTTACGGGATTATATAGAATGGATGCCTGTGTGTGAGTGTGCATATCTTGGCCGGAACTCATGATTCTCTGGGCAGCTCTGAGTGCCTAGTTTGCTTGTCTCTGCTCCTGAGACAAGCCATCATGGAGCGGACACATAAAACCTTGAAGGCGTGCCTCTGAGCCTTAAAAGAGAGGGGAGAGCTGACTGGTCCAGAACTGTGCCCCCATGCCTCAATTCTTCAGTTCATCAGGACCACATGAACACCTCCTTCCTCTTGGCTGGCGTCCCTCGTCTGCACAAGTCTATGGATACTACTTCGCATTGGAGGAAGACTGCTCTTACTACCTGTTATATTTCAGCTGCTGCAATGGCTCATCGAGAACATCATTTCAAGAACAGTACAGTTTGATCTGCTGATATCTAATTATCAGCGCTTATGTCAAGATCTGCTTGAAGAAGGGCCAGAAAAGGGAGGTTTGATGGGGTAACAGGGCTAAGCAGGGTACACTACACGGGCATTTTATGTTTGTGTATAAAGAGGGGGGAGATGCAGGGTTAAATGGGATGGGTGGTGCCTGCGAGCACCTGGGAGGAGCAGGGGGGGTCACGGGTACATGGGGCGGTCGCGTGTACGGGTATAAGTAGCCTTGTTGCGCAGCATTAAATTGGCATTTCGGTGTATTATATTACTGTGTATGTGTCCCGTATGCCCCTGCATGCAGAGGTGCGGACAGAAGGGAAGCCTTAGTACGTTGTCATAGACAACAATAACTACCTGAAGGGAGGTTGTAGTGAGCTGGGGGTTGGCCTCTTCTCTCTTGTAACTAGTGAGAGGACGAGGGGGAATGGCTTCAAGTTGCACCAGGGGAGATTTAGGCTGGACATTAGGAAATACTACTTTTCTGAAAGAGTGGTCAGGCGCTGGAACGGGCTGCCCAGGGAGGTGGTGGAGTCACCATCCCTGGAGGTGTTCAAGAAACGTTTAGATATAGCGTTGGGAGACATAGTTTAGTGGGGTTGTTGGTGGTAGGTGGATGGTTGGACTAGGTGATCTTGTAGGTCTTTTCCAACCTAGCTAATTCTATGATTCTATGATTCTATGATTCTCTGGATTGAAGAGTGCCAGGTTTCTCAGCCTCTCCATGTATGAGACATGATCCAAGACCCCAACAATCTTAGTGGTCTTCTGCTGGACTCTTTGGAGGAGATCCCTGTCTTTTTTGAAATGGGGAGCCACAGACTGGACACAGTACTCCAGATGTGGCCTCACTGGAGCAGAGTAGAGGGGGAGGAGAACCTCCCTTGACATGCTGGCCATGTTCTTTTAATGCACCCCAGGATATCACTGGCCTTCTTGGCTGCATGGGCACACTGTTGACTCATAGTCAACCAGTTGTCCACCAGGACAACCAGATTCTTCTCTGCAGGCCACCCCCTAACCTGTACTGATGCACGCAGTTATTCCTCCCCAGGTGCAAGACTCTATACTTACTCTTCTTGAATCTCATCAGGTTCCTCTCAGCCGAACTCTCCACACTGTCCACATCTTGCTGAATGGCAGCACAGCCTCTAGAGGGTCAGCCACTCCTGAAATTGAAAACAATTTTTGTCTAAATGAAATTGGAGAGGTATTGGATGAACTCTTAAATAAGAGCCTACTTCAGAGGCCTTCAGACAGATGAAAAAAATCATTCTGTATTTGTAAAAAAACCATTCTTACATAAGAATTGAAGCAGGCATTTCAAGAAGGGTTCAAAAATGATCTTGTATCTATACAACATTTTTTAAGTAATCTTCATTAGCAAGCCAGTGAGCCTTACATCATTTCATTGTAATTTACCCACACAAGTAGCGAGTAGTTCCACTCCTGGGAAGACCTCCATCAATAAATTTCTCATATAGTAGTTGGCAGATGACCCCATTTGATCCTAAGCCAATACCAGGTGGAGCAGCAGGAACTGTTCCAGGGTGGCGAAATCAGTGGAAACTGGCAAAGAACATCATGAGGACTGATTTGCACATTAAAGTGAGATTGTAAGTGAATAAGTTATCTTCTTACTGTGACATTTATTCCTCATTTTTTGCTTACTTTTGTAAAAGATGTACCATTTTCTCACTTCAGCCTTTAGTTAAATATGTACTCTGTGGACTTCCTCTTTTTCTATCTCTGCAGCCATGGTAGTGTACTATTCAGCAATACTGGACACTTTCTATTCTGCAAGGTAAAAAGAAGGTTGACATACAATGTCAACAATTTTAGGATTATATTTTAACTTAGCCTTGATATTTTACAGGAGATTAGAATTTTTTTTGTGCATTCCAGATTTTTGCAATTTGATTTTATGTTAATCTCTTATAACTGATATTCATATGCTAATTTGCTTCTAGTATACCCGTGTACTCTTTTAAACGTGCTAGAAAGTGAACTGCTGCCATCTGACATAGAGGCATTTAAAGAAGAGGCACGGGGTTTGCAAGTTTATTTAGTAAAGAATAGACAGAATAAATGCTACTTACATGTATTAGCATTATTTAGCATTAGATAAATTCCTTTTGCTTCTCTGAAATGTATCCAGCAAGCTGAGGTGAAGGAGACAGAGAGGGATGAGAGTGGTAGCTCATAGCTAAACAGTGCAAAGTGCTATTCTCAACACTCCTCAGCATCTCAGGGCAGGAGAGTGCAAATGCAGCTGTGTCCTTAAGAAGAACCTGTGTAGCAGCACCACAGTTTTCTGTTGATTCTAGAAAGACCTGGACTGAAAGATGGTTGAATGGGTTGATTTTATGAATAGTTATTCCATTGGTAGATAGGCAAATGGGCTACCTTATGCATAACGAGAGCAAGGTTCTCTTTTTTTTTTCATTTTTCTCCCATCCTTCAGTATAAGTCAGTTTGCATTGTAACTTGTGTATTTATGCTTATTTGTAGGTATTTAAAGACTTACTTTGGGGGAAGGAAATCACTACAGACAGACATTTTTAGTGTTATATTTTGTAGATCTTGAGAAACCTAACTTCCTGTAGTGGCTTTTCTATTTGTTTATCATTTTGGCCTGCAAAAAGTTATGGACCTGTATGTCCTTTGATAGTTTCATTATTACCATACTTAAATCCTGCTTTTCCTGTGAGGACTGGAGTGAACGTGTAAGACAGGATAGTGGGAGGTGAGAATTTCACACACATCCTACCGAGTCTCAGAGACACATAGGAACTCTGCCATCACACAGCTACAAAACACTGTGCGTCATACCTTTTTGTATATGCGTCGCATGACTCAGAAATGTGTATTTATAGTTAGCTGCAGCCACGTCTAATTATGGTATCAAAATATTTACTATGTCCAATACCATTACAATTGGGAACTTCCTGAAAGCTGTACATATATAGAAGCAAAACTGCTGCAGCACAGGGTATAAGTGACATTGCGGGTCAGACTTCATGCTACAATTTACTTAATTAGAAGCTTTTGATCTTCTTTACATTCATCAGGCAGAAAACTGAAAATCTATGCTACCTTTGAAAACATAAAAGAAAGTAAAGAAGTTCTCCAATGAACTGAGCAAAGAAGAAGTAAGCACATTGAGTTGCAGGACTAAGAAGAAACAACTTTTGTAAATTTATAATTTCATCTTAGTTTGAACTTGTGAGCAATGATTAGTAGCATAAAATGGATTTTTCTCTGCTGAGACAGAGAGAATGAAAAATAGTTTTAGAAGGTTATTCTGTTATTTTTGGAATATTTTTCAAGTCTCTGTTTTCATTTGTCCTGTAGGTTTGCAAAGCATGACAAGTGTATCATTTTCAAGTCTGAGACTTAGGACTTCTCATAAGTTGTGACTGCTGGTTTTCTTTCATGTGTGACCCAGATTCTGTTCAATTTAGAATGTCACTGAACTCACCCAATCATCAGTAGCTAATGAACTAAAGTAATTAATTTACTTAGTTTTTTGAAAAATAATTTTTTCCACTGGTTTTGTATCCAAAGAATTAAAGTTTCTGTTGTTATTCAGCTGCTAAGCTTTTTGGTTGTTAAGGCATTCCCTTATAATTTTGAATACGTATCCAGCTTGACAGCACGCCAGTATGGTCTGATCTCTTTCAGATTAGGGAGTTTCTTCAAAAGGAACATCATAGCAGAGAGCTGTGAGGTCTAACAAAGAATTTGGGCACTTAACAGTGCAATTTGGAGGGAGTTTTGAAATTACTGGCTCTGGTACTGGGAGTAGCAATGCAGGACTCTGGATAAGATTTACTTCTTCCCAAATCTTCTGAGGCTCTGTTGTACACCTAATATGTGAATCACAGTCTCTTAATTAATATAGAGGAAATAAAGTGGTGAAAAAGTTGTTACCAAAATGAAGTACTGTATATTTAAGCAGCAAGGAAATGTGCATTAAGCAAGGAAGGGGAAGGAAAAAGCCTGAAAACAACAAAACCGATCATTTGGTAATGCTGATTTTCACCACTCCCAGTACTCATGGAGGAGTATGTTTTAGAGACGTTAGAGTATGTGTATATTACTGCTTTTTTAATATCTAACAAATCCACATTTAGACTAAATTAATATAAATTACCTTTAGTTATAGCCATTCCTGAATGTTTATAAAATAAGTCAGTGGTCTGAGGCCAGTTGTCCACTCTCTGATATCATCATGTTACCCATAATGCACCAGCTGTTAGTAGGGCTGACAGCTGTAGTATGCAAACCAGCAACTAGGTAGGCATGGCAGGTGAATACCATCTCAACACTACTCATGATATCTCTGTAATTATACTGAATCATGTTGCTGTGAGTGGTGTGGGGAGACTTACATTCCTCTCTGTCAGTGCTAAAACTACTCTGTTTTGTAAAATAATGTAGATATTAAAAAAGTATTTTTATTGTGGTTTTTTTTAGAAAATGTGGATAATGATATTTAATAAAAATATTTACAGGATGTTTTAAATGACATTTTGCAAGATTAATGCTTTCTCTTTCTGGATGCTACAAGTTTTTTCAACTATTCAAGTTCACAGTTAGATGCGAGTCTAAAGTGGGTGTCAACAAATAGAAAGTTGTGGATCCAGTTGCTCAAGAATTTGTAAAACAACCACCCTGCCCCTTATTTTACTCTAAATAAGTAAAATTGGGAATTTAGACAAGCCTGCAATATACTTTCATCTTGTTAGAAAAATTAAAAGTGAAGGGTAGAGCTGAGAAGTTTAAAAAGGTACATATGTTTTCTGGAGCATTTCAATATTTCGTAAGATTCTGGTAAGTTCAGTGAGGTGCTGATGGTGCAGAGTGGATTTATTCTTGTCTCCTGGAAAAAGATCTATCAAGATCTTCCAAAGCGCAGAGAGGTAATCCTTAGAGGTTCTGCTTCAGAACATGTGGACATTGGCTGTTGAGAATCTATGAGATTTCTTCCCTTAAGTTCTTGTGGTGTTAACTGCTAAATATTTTGGTTATGCCGCCAGTTTGCTGAAATCAAGAAAACACTGAATATACTTTGTTAACCAGTTTCTGCCTTTTGAAAAAAAATAATGTTACATTTTTTCCAGTCAATTTTAAAACTTCACATGCATCAACTAAATTAGATTTAGCTCAGATATCTAAAGCTAGAATACTTTGACTCCATTAACTTATCTCATTTTTTCTGATACCTCGTAAGATGTTCCATACACTGTTCTTTCTGCCTTTCTTCAATGCTTATGTCATTCATTGTGAGCATTCTTAGACCTTTGCTAAGAAAATACCGCCTTACGCATACGATTCCGCTTTGCAGATAGTTGCAGAAATTCATCCTTTTGAAATCCGGTTACAAAAAACAACAACAGCAACAACAACAACAACAACAACAACATGAGTTATTAAATTAGCTTGTTTGGTCTCCTCTATAACTCAAGTTGTAAAATTATAGTGTCCTGAACTTACTTAGAATACATTCATGCTCTACTAATTCTTATGTGAGAGAACAATGCAGTTGAGATCCTGACTACAGCAATGCTTCCTGGTGGGAAATTTTTTAGAAGACAAAAAAAATAGAATAAGTTGAGAGTGCTTCACCTTCAATTTTTTTGTTTAATCTGATTTCAGAAAAAATTAGTCTGATTTTCCTCGTTCCTATCTATTTCAGAAAAAAAAACATTCTTTTTTCTTTTCATAAACCATTTATCTATCCACCTCTTTCATGTTACAGTAAAATTCATCCGTTGACTAAATGAGCTTTTGCAACATCTCCAGTGAAGTGCCCTGGAATTTCAAAATAATCTACAAAAAATTCTTTAATTAAGGAATGTAATTTGGAAGGGAGATAATAAATGTTTCCATGAGTGTTTGATGCATCCTTTATTACACGCGTTGTTTGGTTTATTTGAGTTATATGGATTATGAGAAATCTCCATATTTTCCTCATCTTGATTTTAAAAATAGAAATTGATCATGGGAAATTTTGAAATTCTTCTAAGAGTCAAGTTAACTCTTATTGTTGTTAAATGGCTGAAAAACTGGTTGTGTTAATACTTGTTCTTGAGAAACTTTTACAGTCAGAGACATTTTATTGTGAATTAGCATTGATTGTGTGGTATGAACTCCTAATTCTGTGACTAATATGGTTTAGGAAATGTGTCCTAGCAGACTCACCAAATTCCTGCTTTCCATATGATAGAATTTGAGTAATGGTCCTGATTGTTTTACTTTTTCCTTTTTTTAAAATGCTCTCATGCACTACTGTGTGAGTTTGCCTTCCTTGTGTGTCTTGAAGTTGTCACTGTATGTTGCGTTATGGCTTCCGCTGTTGAATATGTAGAGAGTAGATGTATTATGAGCTCCTTTGGAATAGACCCATGTAGATGCTTTTGGAATAGACCTGTGTAGATGCTTCATGATTGCTGGAACTGTGTCCAGATGCCAAATGATTCCTCTCAACTGTGCGTCTGTGCAGTCCCTCCAGAACTGTGTTTATGCTGTTCCTGTGGGATGACCAACATTGCTGTGTGTCCATTGTGGAATAACTGGGCCATGAATTAAACGTTCAAGAAGAGGTGCTAGTGCTTGCTAACTGCAAACTTCAGGAAGTCTTTAATCGTGTAATTGGCATCAGTTTCATTTAAGCTCATGAGAGATTGCTCAGACAATAAGCTTATGAGCCTACAATTTCAGAGGTTTCTAGAAGATCTACTAAAACCTTATAAGAACTGCAGCAAAACAGTAGCAAAACTGAAAATCAGTCCTTATAAATGAAATTCTGCGTATTCAAAAATCTGTACTTTTTGGTCCACATAAAAAATTATTTTAACTTATATATTTATAAACACATAACCAATTTATATAGAGAAATACGTTTATTAAAATTAACTTTAAAGTTTATCATTATTTACTTCTTATATCCTAAGTCACTTCTAATTCCTGACATAACAAGTTTGTTACCTATCCTGTTTGTCCCATATTACAGTTTACAGTTCAAGATGATCAATCCATCCTTCTCTATTTCATTGTGATAGTTTATGGACCTGTGATGAGTTGTACTTGCAGAAGTACTAAGCATTACTGTGATGAGTGGTTAGTACAGTTTGTCTTAAAAGTTTCTGCAATAGAAGTAGTTATCAGAAAACTGGGCCTCCATACAGAGCAAAGAATTGTGAGCTTTTTTTGGCTGACTTGCTGGGTATTTCCTTTTGTTAATTTAAGTGCCTATTTAAGTGCAATGGCCAAAGGAAACACTGCAGAAGAAATAATTCCACTACAGAAATAATTGGGGGTATAACTTATAATAAAATAATCCAACTAAAAAAAAAGTGCAGTATATTAGTGAAAAAAAAACAACAACATCCATATAGGTAGAATACACCGTGATTTAGAGCATATATTCTGTCCAGATAGTCCCCTTCAGCTATATGAAATTGTATATTTCCACCAGAGTAATTTCCCCATGGAGCAACTTGGAAGAATGACACAAAAAAAGTACAAAAGATTTTTAAAGTCCCAGAATAAATAAAATAATGTGAACTCCAGCCAAAGTCCAGACTTTCCTTTGCTTGCAGTGTTTACAGCTCTGCAGTTAAAACATTTTACTAAGAGGCCTGATTTCAAGCAGCATAAGCAATTTCAAATGCACATCTTCTATCTGTTAGGAGAGAAAATCGACAACAAACTGAATAAAGAAATTCTGTTATTTCACAGTGTTGTTTGGATTTTTTGCTGAGTAACCCTGTGATATGCATTAGCAAGAGCACCACATACCAAGCTCTGAAGTTTAGAGCATTTTTCTACAGAGCTGTGCTTCTTTCTCTGCTTTCTCAGTAATGACACTTCAGCAATAGACATGGAGACCGTATATGCTTACTAAAAATATTGCGTGTCAAATTCAGCATCCTTAGGCCATTCATCCAAACGGTGGAAAATCTGGAATAACTGATTCTGAAATCTGCTATTTTGTTGTGATCGAATATTCTCACTATGGCATTTCAGTATGTGGGGGATCATAATGCCTGAAGTTAAAAATTACCAAGCTACAATTCATAGAAAACCCTAAAACAGAAATACAATCTATAGCAATGCTTAGGTTATGGGTCCTGATAGAAGTCTGTGAGACAGTGTTTCAGAAATGAACAGTTTTGAGAATGCTTCAAAATGCCGTTTTGATGTTACTTTTAGGGAGCGAAAAAATCACTTTCAGAGTTGAATCTGAGTGGCATTTTTCAGAACCTTAGTTGAGCTTTTAGGCAAAATTTGATGCCTAAGACTCACTTTAAAATCCTGAATTATTTAATGAATTTACTAGATGAAAACTTAAAACCTCAAAACTGATAAGGATGAACAAATCTGTCAACTTTTCAGACAGTGAGAATAAATTTTCAAATGTTAGGTAACCAAAATGCTTTCTTTCATCTTCCTTAGTAGAAAACAGATTTTTTTTTCTTCCCCCCAGAAGTAGAATGCTGCAGAAGCAGTTCAGTATCACTTT
Source organism: Numida meleagris (assembly GCF_002078875.1). Classification (NCBI taxonomy): domain Eukaryota; kingdom Metazoa; phylum Chordata; class Aves; order Galliformes; family Numididae; genus Numida; species Numida meleagris. The sequence continues at coordinate 25,007,394 of NC_034413.1, forward strand.
ATACCTCTGGGGTATTAACATGGGGAGCTCTGCCATTAGGGGAATACAGAAGTGCTCAGCGGTACTGAACTACTGGGCCCCACAGGATATAAAAGAGAAATGAGCTGGGAGAGAGAGAAGTTGTTCCCAGCTGTCTAAGGAATCAGTGATTCTTTAGGAAGTACAAGCAGCTTTAGTGGAAATAGTTCCTTTAATTTACTTAAGCTTTCCTTGCATAGAGTTAATTTATATGAAAAGTCTGGTTGAAAGATCCCTTTAATTCTAAACAAATTGTCTTGAACTTTAAAGAAAAAAAATGTTTCAATTAATTACGGGCTTTGAGAATCTCTTTTGCTTATAATCCACTAACTCATTAAAAATCTAGCACTAAGCCAAATGTCTAGTACAAAGCAAGTTCCTAACTCATGTATTGAGGCAAGAATCTGACAGCACATTATTAAACACGAGTTAATTTTAAAAGTTCAGATAGTTTGATTATGTTTGAAATTAGGTAAAACTTGTCTATCTGCTCCTATATGCATGCCTTTAGTGACATTTTGCAGAGCATTAAAAATTAATTGTATTCTTTTGTACAAGATACAGAGGTCCCAAAAGCTCATTTCTTACTTTGGGCTGCTTTTCCCACTTACATTTTCTATTTAAAGAATTATCAAGTGGAAGGAAGCTTTGACATGTAAAAAGGCAGAAATAACGTGCAGAGTATAGACCCTATATTCTCCTGTGGTCATGTATTCCTGCCAATACTGAATAGGGGTATTGAACACGAGGAATTTAGCAGCACTTGTATTCCTTGCTTGTTCTTTCCATAAGGAAGAATGAGTCAGTACCCATGATTTTCCTCAGTCTTCATCCTTGTGCTCCCTTCAGTGTTGAACTCTGTGCGCAGCAAGATGTTTCTTCATCCCAGTGGGATGGAACAAAATGTCTAATCAAACATTTCCTTATACCTTTAATGAATTGTTACAACAAGAATGCATTTAACATCATTGCTAGTTTCTGATGACGATTATGGTATCCCTACGAGAGCATTATGACTTTCAAATGGAGATTAAGATTCAAGAGCAAATACATGTGTAATTATTTCCTCCTACAACAATTTCTAAAAGAAGAATTATTAGAAAAATAAACAAACAAATAGCAACTACAGCAACAACAAAAAAAAGAGAACCAGGCCAATATTACATCACCCCTACTGCAAATAGAGTATGTCAACAGAATAATTTCTAGATATCTTTCCATGCAGTTTCAAATGACTTTTTAATCCCTAGAACTATTTCCCAAACAAATACAGCTAACAAAGAAGGAAAAAATGTTGACTATGAAGGAAGTCAAGTACAAATAAGATAACTTTAAATACTGGCCAATAAAGAAGTGTCAAATATGACATAAAATATTAAGATTGTTACAGAAGAGAAAAATGGTTATGTTGTTTACTAACAACATAACCTTCTTTCTGCTCTTCTTCACATCTGAAGATTTCTATACTTATAGAAAAAAAAAAATTACATAAAACCAAAACAGCAGCAGGACTTCAGGGAAGGCACTATTAAGTCACGTAGACTGAAGAGAGAATTAACTGGCCAACATAAAAAGAGTGAGGTAGTTTGACAAAAGTCTAAAACTATTCTGTATGATATTCAGTTATTTCAGAAGGTGAACTTTCAGCAAGAGACAGCTCAAACTGATCATTGTAAACAAAGAGAATATAGGAAGAAAAAAAGTTTCTACTATAGATTCTGTTTATTTTTTATACTTGGGAAGGTGCTTTAGCATTTGAAAACATTTCAACATCCAAAAGATCCATGCTAACATATACTGAACCAAAACTACATTCTAAAACCCATGTCTTACTGATCTCTTTTTCTGTCTCTTGGTTCCGTAACTGTCACTTGATTGACTTTCTCAGTTATTGGTTCTGACTCGCAGGGCTAGATGTTGGTTAGGTTGGGAAGTATCTAACCAGTAAATTAAAGTAAGATCAAGCTTGAGTGGATCTTTTTTTTTTATTTTTTTCATGTTACAATTATATATAATGAATAAGTTAGTGCATTTCTGGGACTTCTGTTCTATTTGGCTCTCTCCAAGCATGGTAAAGAGGAATAGTAACTCTATGAATACCTTGATGAAAGTATAATATAATGCTCTAGCTAGTCCTTACTGGAAAACCAGGCAATCTGTTTTAAGGCTGTGTGAAACAGAGGAAATTAAAGAACAAGCATGTAAATATATAACTCTATTCGTGCTTTTTGAAAACTTCAAGAAAAGCTTTGGATGCATGCATATGTTTTTCTTCATCTGCTAAACTAAAAGGAGAAACAATTTCATAGCTGTGTAGTGGAAGATATATATTTAGTACTGCAGATGCCAATTTATGCATATTTTAATCTTATTCGTACTACCGAAGCATAAATATAAAGAGAATTTCATTATATCATTCAAAAGACAGATAACTTTGGAATCAGTTTCAAACTGGGAGGATTGTAAAAAGACAGATAATTCCAGTCTAGAAAGTATGGGAGGCAGCTTCTGCTAAAAAGATATGAAAAGTAGGTGGAGATAAGAACTGTTTTCCCTTCCATGTGCAACCCATATTGCTCCTGCCAGACACTTTTTAAACCTTCTTCTTTACTTGAAGATTTCAAGAACTGCCAGTGAACCAAAGTTTTGCTGTTAAAAATATTTTTGCTTAATATGCATTTGGGACCTTCATTCATGTATTTTAAACATAAAGCTTGTTTTATTCAACATGTAGAACAGGTACTACTTCTCTGCAGCAATTTTAGGTTATTTAAGACTGTGAGCAGTTCAGTCTTCCTTTAAACTAATCAACACTAATTTGTTTAGTCATTCATCACTATCATTGCTACTCAAGCTGGATGTAGTATTCCAGCTGAGACCGTACCAAAACTTATCAAATTATGTTCTCACTAAACTGAAATTCAGAACATATGGGAGATGTTTCTCTCCTACAATCCATTTGCTCACATCCACTAGGACGGCAACAGACTTCAGTGTGAGTAGAAAATATGTAAGTCAATTTTTTAGTACAAATATAAAGGGTCTTAAAGCCCGCATTCCTGAAATAAAGAACTTTGTATGCTCTGTAATGTTTCATTCTCAGAACAGGGATATTCTGGTACCATGAAAAAGTTCTATTCCCAAGTAACCACAAGCAACAACCTTAGAACTTAGTGAGCCCTAGGTACAGAGTCTTTCATTATGATCTTGTTGACTTTTATATACTTGATACCTTGTGGTACACTCAGAGGAGTTTATCCCAAAGGAAATCAGGACAAATGCAACAACAAAATATCATTTTATAGAAAGGTTAATGTTACAAGAGAAAGACCAAGAGTCTCTATTCAAGCAACAATTTCAAATTTATTTCACTCCTCTATCTCCATAAAAAAATTATATTTTCTGAAACCTACCCCTTACACCGTACCTACATTATACACCTGCATTAAATATTAAAATCAAAACCCAGCTGTTAGAATAGAATCTTGAAACTCGTTAATTTCTAAGACTAAAAAATAAGAGTGATCTCTTCTTCGAGGCATGTATCTCAATGAGGAGACAGAAAATGGATTTACCATACTAAGTGTATTCTAACGACCATTTTCGTATGAATCATTACTTTGGCTCAGGTCTAAATAAACAAATTTATAGTCTAAGAATCTCACTGGGCATGAATGAAAAATATTTTCCTACATGTATTTCTGTGGCCTTGAGTGAGGCAATCTGCATGTGCAAAAAAGAAGGAAGTTACACAGAAAATACTGGTTCAATCTCATTTCAGATTCTTGAAGGCACAAATGAAGTGTCCATTGTTTCAGTAAAATAAAGGCTGATCAACTGGAAACAAAATTAAACTTCCAGTACTTCTGAAGCTTTTGTTTCTAGTAACTAAGTTTTCATGCAAGTTATGTAATTTAATAGCTACATTGATGCATTTCATGAACATGTCTTGACTTACCTGATTATTCCATATTTCTATTAGAATGATGAAATTACAGTGATGAGATTTGGAAATCCTGCTTTCTTCTAGTGTCTTCTCTCTTATGCAACAGAACTCAGGTAGCTCCATTTCAATGAATATCCTTTATTCTGATGGTATGAAGTTGGTTTCTTATTGCTAGAGAGCACTAAGTAGAATTATATCTCTCTAGTCTTTAAAAATTGTATATCCTATTTAATATGTATGTTTTTGGAGACAGCTCTGTGAATTTCATTTATTACCTGTAGAAACTGGTGTGTTTAGCTCAGAGAGCTGAATATATCCTATTAGGGAGTAATGTGGAGAAATGTAATTTGGTAGAAGAGGAGCCTCAAACAGCACTATACTGATATATCTATGGTAACCCCTGACTCTAAGACTGAAATTGACTTAACTGGTCAAGTAGATTGGCCTTCTGCAAATGACACCTGCAGTGGAACAATATGGAATAATTCCCATGGAACAGAAAATGACTTTTGAAAACCTTCCATTAGTATGAAGGCTGCTTTGAAAGTAATGCCTCCTATTTTACTGTGTTGGCCCATGACGCTAGGGGCAGATATTGGTGGTATGGCAGTGGAGACTGAACCTTCCTACCAGTATTCTGTTAGATTTTGTTGCCATGTGGCAGATGGCAGCAGAGGGGCAGTCTGATAGAATGGCATCTGACATGGAAGTGCGTATGAAGCAAAGGTGTGGCATTTAGTTCCTCCATGTGGAAAAACTGGCATCCATTGACATTCACTGATGCTTGCTGAATGTATCTGGAGACCAAACAGGGGATGTGAGCACAGTAAGGTGAAGGGTGGTGTGTTTCTGCAGCAGTGACAGCGACAGTGGATCACCACCACTGGTGCAGATTTTTACGAGTATGGCATGCATATTTTTGTTCATCGCTGTCAAAAATATGCAGCTAATGGTGTTGTCTATGTTGAAAAATAGTGTTTTGTAGCTGAGAATTTGCTCTATCAACTAGTGTTATTGCACTCTGTATCTGTTGTAGTTTCCATGGAAATAAATAGGAGGCAGTACATTCAGAGCAACCTAAATGAAATAATTTTTCTCTGTTCCCACCTATAAATATAACTTGAACAAAATACTTAATGGAGTTGAGGCATAGGTCATTCTACTTCTCAGTTTGGCTATTAAAAATGTCTTTTCTGTGTTTTATTTGACTTCTAGCTTTGGAGACATGCTAGTTTTTATTTTGTGTTAATTTCATTCATGTAGCACTCTGTATTGAGGCAGTATTTGTACGCTGCATCATTATATGCTATGTCTTAATGATAAACTGGGACTACTTTGACACCACTCGAATTGGCAGCAGAATCAACTGCTGAATGTTATTGATTTGTTCTTGGGAATTCATTATGGTAGTCGTGATTCTAATAGAAGGAGCAGCAAATATTTTAGGAAAGACATTGGTCCTCGAATTGGATTATGTCCATACTTCATAATTCTAGGAGCTAACATTCATCCTTTCTCTGATTCTACATTAGGTCTGTTCTCTGAGAATGTTTTGTAATTCCTACATTTTTTAGCATGTTTTCCAAATGACATATAGAATTGCATCTTCTGAAGTCCTGAGATAGAGATAGGTGAAAAAGACCTTCCTCATTTGATGTAAAACCATTTCCCCTGCTCACATCAAAAGAAAGACCTTAATTTATAAAAGCTCTATCTATTTTTGCAGGGAATATAATTAAATTCTTTGATTTTGTTGGGACACAAAATATTCAGGAGATCCTTGGACTGTACAGAACAGTATTTATTCTCTCTGTGTAGAATAAGATTCTCCCTTTATTAGCCAGCTTAATTTTTAAGTCATTCTCTGCTATCTACCTTTATTTGTATGATGATAGAAGGATGCAGTACAATAGTGTTTTAGAAACCCCTAAAGTTTTGTGGCATTTTACATAAATTATAACAAAACATGACATTAAAATGTGCATGTGAGTAGGTGTTTACATGTGAAAAGATGTTTTAAGATATCATTTCAGTGGTACAAGAACAACTTTTTGTTTTCTTGATTAAAAGGGCAAAACAAAAAATGGAAGACTTTTGATTAAAATGTATCAAAGACTGCAAATACATACTTCTACCATTTCTTGCCTCAAAGGCAGGAAAGTAGGTTGGAAAAAGGCTTCACAATGCAGTATGATTTTTCTCTTTTATTTAGGGCAACTTACGCTGTCTCAAATGTCAGTTCCTCAGCTAATGTGTAGTAACAGAAAGTGTTTAAAAACCTGAGTTCAACATCTGCCTCTAGATTTAGATCAATATTAGCACTCTCTAAGATTTGGCATACTTTTAAATAAAATTTTAAGCTAACCTAAAAAATTGTGGATGTTTTTTTTTTTTTCCAGAATTATTCACTACGAGGTATTTTTTGTTAGGAAGAAAATCAAAATATTCATTTCTTTTGAATTTCATTTCAATAAAAAGGTAAAGCAAGTCATCTCATTGGCAAAGAGGTCTGTGGTGTAACCAAAGCTAAGCCCAAGTATCATGAGACAGTCTCAAAGCTGGTCCCATAAATTGATCTTCCTAGAGGTTCTTGTTGGAGAGCAGACCTTATGTACGTTTCTTCCTATCCCTGAGCTTTCTTAGGTTTTCAGAAACACCGACTCCATGGTAGACATTCACAGAGCTGTCTGTCTCCTCCTAGCCCAAGCTGACAGCTGCCTTGCACTCACTTGGGTTTCAAACATCTGTTCCAGAATTATCTGCATTTACTTTCTGAAAAACGTAATGTATATACTATTACCATGTTTTCAACTCTTGTCAACAGCATGGCTGTCTGTTATACAAAAAAATCTCTTAGCCATGGTGAGTTGCCCAGAACCACTTGCAGAGCAGATTTTGTGAAGGCAGCACTTACTCTGCATCATCCAGCTATTCTCTGTGGTAGTCATTGTACCTCAGCCCAAACAGATTGCAACTCTTCCTGAAGTTCTCCTTGGTCCCTTGGAAACTGTCTGTCTCTAAATTTTCAGAACTATTTGCCTCTTGCAGAAATTGTATGTAACTTTTCTGATTTCCGACACAGTGGGGTCTGACCTTACTGTGTAATTTTCTTTAGGAAGTTTTGACCCATTGTTACAATGGGACCTGAATCAGTGCACAAATTCAACATTGCTTTGTTAGCAGTTTCTGTTGGTTGTCTGATGTTCTGGGTGCTAGATTGCTTCTGATTGACTCTTTCTGGGTTCAAACAGGCACTCATATGAGAGTATAACTTTAGTTGTATTGTCTAGGAATTCTGTTCTTAGATCTTCTCATTTTCTGAAAAATGAACCAAACTCTACTGAAGTGGAACGTCTGGGATGTGGTAGGACTGGCACAGGGACTTGAAACTTGGGGAAACATGATTTTACATTTTTGACTGTTTTAGCTACTAAAAGAAAATCACCACAAAAACACCAGTCAAAACTGGTGTTATTTTTCACTGACTCACTTAATGCTTTCCTATTTGTAATATTTCATTGTTTTTCTTGTTCTGAATAGGTTACAACTTTCTGTAATTCATTTTCATAACATGAGATTTGTCCATGCTGATCTCAGCAGTTCTGTTCTGTTCTTGCCTCACTGCTTTCCTGCAGAATTAGCCAGGCACCTGACATGTGAACTCCCTTCCAGTATGAAAACCAATAATTGTTTGTTTCTAGTTACCTCTGCAAAATCTATTTTTTAAAATGTTTTATTCCACTCATTATGACAATGAAAGCATAATGCACTGTTTTTATCTTTGCAGTTTTGTCTCTTTCTTTTCTGTGGTTTCATCTAGAAACCTCAGCACTCTATTTGACTGCTCTGTTCTCCCTAGTGTCCACCCTTGGTGTGTGTACCTGTCATGAATTTGAATGATCCTTTCCCAATAGCTGCAGATGTGTTCTTGGGTTGATGCAATTCTGTCCATAACCCAGCAATGTAGCTGCTACTGTGTTCAGCTTGCCAAGAGCTGTGCTTTTTAATTTTATACACTCTTATACGCTTTTTCATTCAGTAGAGTTGAGAAATTGTTACCAGCTGCTATTGCGATTAAATCCAGTACCTAAAGCAGGGTTCTAGCACTGAATTCCAAGCTGGAAGGATAGAGAAAGTGTTTAATCAAGGAGGAAAAAAAATAAAACATTGAGTTTTCCATTTGCTACTGTTCCTTTTCTACGTTAGCTCTACTCTTTCTCTCTTTCTGTAAACCACAAATTGTAATGATTTCATTAAGAACCAGAAATCTAATCATACCATACTTTAAATCATCTGTCAAGTCTGGTTCTCTGTGGGATACATCCATCTGTGTCTTCATATTTTTCTAGAATTTTATTTTTTTAGAGATTTGTTTTGAATATATAAGATCATAAGAACTAATTTTGAACACCAGGGTAGTCAGGAATTCTTTTAACAAAAATAAATATTTTCTGTTTTAATCTTCAAGTGAAATTACAGTTTTGGGGAACAATGGATCAAAAGGAATGGGCTGAAACCCTGCCTCCAGTTTCATGCATCATTCCCAACTTACATTTGAGAAAGGGTTATCAGATTGAGATATTCCAGGAAAAAAAAATCAGAATCAACATATGGATATCTTGATTGGAAAATTTCCAGCTAGCATGATTTTAGAAGGTGAATAGTTGTTATCATGGTTTTCCAAACTGCTTCTCATCTTCATAACAGCCATTTAAGTCTAATTGTGAAATAGTAAGCAGAAATGAAGGAGACTAACTGTTTTGCAAGAGACTAGAATTTTATTTACTGCCTATCCTCATCTCATCTTCTGTAGGTGTTATTTTTATTTCTACTATCCTGTGAGAGAGCACAAGACCTGTGATAACCTTCAGTGTAGATGGAAAGGGAAGCGAAATGAGGTTACTTGCCAGCCTTGCTGTTGTTCATTTGCTGCTGTCTGTGTTCCCTGTCAAATCCTCTGTGTCATGCAGATATTTGTCCGGGATGTGATTTTCTAAAAGAGTAACTAAGTCTTTGCTCTCTTCAATGGCTCTCAATTTATCATTGTCAAAAATATGCAAGCATTTCTTTTTGTTAGATGAATGAGAACAGAATGTAAATGCTAGTGTCTGAGTGACACTGTTTCAGCACTGATGTCTGTGGTGGCAATCAATCACAAGTGGTTCAGTGAAGCAAGATTACTGAAATGATGTGCTTCAAACCAAGCAATATTGCAGTAGGGGAGGATAACTGGTACTTTTATTTGTGTTATTACACTGTGATGTTTAAAGAGTTTACTGCTTTCCTTACATATACAATGATTGGAATCATACTGGGAATGTTCCTTTGCTATTTCAGGCACATATACACTGCAAGAGCTAAAAGATTTAGCCATTGAAAGGAAATGTTAAGGTTTGAAAATGATAAAGTTGGAAAATATTTGGAAAAGATCTCCCAAGTGGTAACAGACTGCTTTCAAGGGTGACTGTGAGAAAATTACTTTCTTAAGAGCCACACAATGGAAAATGAGTAGGAATGTTTTTTTCCATCAAGATTTCCTATTTTTTTCTTCTTCTGAACCTTTGTATGAGGGCAAAGGCATGAAACTCATTCCCTAAACAACACTGTATCATTGTGGCTTCATGAAGGAATATAATTGCAAGAGACAAAAGGTATATTTTAAGCTGCTTACAGCCTGCTGTATTATCAGTCCAAAATCATCCCTCATCTTTCATAACTAGGAGGGATGTGACCTGTGTTCTGATTGCAAGGTGGCCAGATCAGCTGATGTGTAACTGCATTATCTCAAAAGCAATGGGGAGGACTAGCATGTGCTTGTTCACACTGCTGGCAGGAAACCAATACGTTTCTGTGTAAACAGAAGTAGTTTTTCCTGCTCCATAATTACAGCAGGGAGAACTGATGACTGAAGGAAGAATAAAATAACCTCAAGTGGATAGGAGTCACACTGTAAAGGGAAAAATGGACTTCCATATCTTTCATAAGTACCACGTAAGTACTATGCTTGTGATGTTACAGTCATCATGCTGACTCCAAGCTGATCGCACTATGTAGCCACAGTATTTACAGGTGAGTTTACTCTATGTTAAAAACAAACAAACTCAAACCTTCATAAAAAAATGTGAAGATAAGTATCCATGCGTACACTGTGGTTTACTGTTCTGAAAAGTACTTTATACTACTTGCTACCCATATACAGTTTTGAATATAAATGCTATAAAAATATTTTGACCTTACATATAAAAGCCATAAGTTCATTTAAGAGTGAACAATGTATGAAAAAGAAAGGTTAGTAGCTCCAAAGAGCTGTTAGGATCTGTTTAGTTTGATCTGTAGAGAAAACCTTACGGTGAAGGAAAAGAGGAGAAAATTCCTGCTAGCTTCCACTTTCGCTCCTTCATAAGAAGTGGAAAGTGCTGTAGAGAAAAAGCCATGTAGGAAAGATTGGAAAAACTGCTGATGTTTAGTCTGATAAGAGGTCTGTTAAGAAGGAAGGAAATAATTTGCACTCCCACTCTGTAGACCATGCAGTAGTTACAATCTGTGCAACAATTGTCAAGAATAGTACAATGGATCGCAACATAACTGTGACATAGGAGTCAACTTTCAGAATGAGATAATGGATCTACAAGTGTTTACTCTGTTTAAAATACATATATATTAGTTTGGTTTTGTCTTTTACTAAGCTGTTATGAATAAATGGGCTCATGATATAGCATAAAGCCAGAGCATGACTGGCAAACAGAAAACAGTAATAAGGCAGATAAACACGCATATCCCGTGGGTATTTGGTTTTCAGGAAAAACTTAGTGCTATTTCATCTACATGAGAGTTATGAATCTCTAGAATAAGTGCATTTTAAAATATTTCACTTTATAATGACTGTCACTATGATGAGCACTTAGCTTTCGTAGTGCTAGTGTATTGGCATTATCTCTTCTTTTGTATAGAAGGCAAAAATATTCACTGCTGTGAAGGACAGATCAGGTCATTGACAAGAAATAAAGCTCAGATGAGGCTCTGCATGCCATCTAAGGGCATTCAATCACAAAAATATAGTAGGTGTAACTGTATTTCCCTTGAAAATAACCTGTATATGTAATTGGAGGAACACAAACATTACATTCCGATTTAACTAATATCAAGATTGTCACCTAGAGAACTCAAGGACACATGCCTTTTCACCATGTATAAATAATATAAAGATATGTTTCAAGTATATAGGTTTAATTTTTTCCTCAGTTGGATGGTATAAAGCAGAGGCTACTGTTAGGCAACACATTAATTGCATTTATTTCCAGTTTGCACAGTGCTTTTAAACCTATTTGAAAAAAAAAATGAATCATTCTCTTCTTTCAAGACATACTGCTGAAATATTACACTTTTCCTGCAGGTTACTTACATATGATTCACTGTTTGTTATTGATGCTGTTCTGTATAAAGATTTCATAGTATTTAATCTGTCCACTGATTGGTAATGAATAGGAGATAGAAAAATAGAAGTGAAAATGTTATCAGAGAACTCCTATACTGTAATATTAGCATTATCATCTGAGAGGTTCCCTATAACACATGAACCAGTTATGTCATGTGACATCACTGGAAGTAAAGTGGCAAGGAATACATCAAACTGTGTATGTAAAGATCTCTGGGAGAATCTGCATTAGTACCCACATTTAATCAGCTATAGGATGAAACTAATGAAGGGATGTGGTCTAATAAAATACAAAAACTATTCATGTATCCTGAAACAGTATTTCTGCATTTGGGACTGTCCTCCTCAAATTCTGTCAGAACTAATGAAGCATAAATAATTGGCTTGGAATGCTTTGACCAGTGAAGCACAGATGAAATCTGAGACAGAAGGATGCTTGTTAACAGATTTTATCCTTGACACAGGCACCATGGATTCTTCTTTGCTCATTACATTATAGATATATCTGTGTTTCTTCACTGCTCTGTCCTGGCCAAGCTAACTATTGACTCCGCCTTTCACTCAGCGGTATATGAGCATGGATGGAGGGGACAGAAGTAAATCAATATACTGCTTTTCAAGTGACTAGAAAATGAAATGATGTTATAGTACAGTAGTTCTAGGACATATAAATTGTTTGTTAATGCACAGATAGATGTCTACATTATTGCAATATAAAAATAATAAATGAGAGAAAACCCACTAATAGTTACAGCATCTTTTAATATAAGTGGGAGTAGCTGGTACAGCTACAGCTCCTTTCAGATGAATGAGTCTTTAAATTTATTCTTGAACACAGTTCACAAACACACTACACTGAATGTCCATGAATATCAGTAAAAAAATAAATCTATCTCATCAACTCGAACATGAGACAAACTCATTTCTGTAAGGATTATGGTATCTAGTCCTCAGATTTTTAATGACACGTGTTTTAAATCCTAATATTTTCAGATAATATATATTTAAGAAGAGAGTAATCTTTATTCTTATAAAAAATAATCTGTGATGTAAATACGTAAAGTATGCAAGAGTAAATAGTTCACGTTTTATTACCTTGCTTAATAAACTAAATTCAGATCCTAACAGAATTAGTTCAAGTGGCATTTAGCCCAAATCCAGAAATGTTTTACCTTACTTGATCAGAGTTGCACATGGGTAGAGAAGGAAGGAGAGAAACTATTTAATTGTCCCTTTAGGAGTGTCAGTCCTTAGCTATGCTTTCTAACAAACACACAAGTTTTCATGTGGACTACTCTAAAACAGCCTTGAAATACTTTCAATGGGCTCTTATACCCCTAGTGGGCCATTTGCTTTGCAAAACACAGTTAAACAAATCAAAGAGTAAATTATGTCTCACTTCTATTTCATTGGTGATTTCTTTACATTAGGTATAGTTCAGTTAATGCTCAAATGCCAAATGTGTAATTTTTTTTTCCTTTTCCCATGTCTCTGAAAGCAATCACATTCTTTAAAAAAATGTATTGAATGCTTTCTAGAATAAATTACAAAGAACAACATTATGGAGACTTTTCAGTAAGAATGTAACTGTAGCAATTGAAATCTTTTGGCAGAGAACTACTTCACATTTTTGGTTTCCAGAAGCCACCTTACTTTTGCTGCACTAGGTATCCAGAGAAACTGGAAAGAATCATAGAATCATAAAATCATAGAGTGGCTTGAGTTGGAAGGGACCTCAAAGATCACCTAGTTCCAATCCCCCTGCCAATGGCAGGGCTCCCAAACACTAGATCAGACAGCCCAGGAGCTCTTCAAGCCTGGCCTTGAACACCTCCAGGGATGGGGCATCCACAGCTTCTCTGAGCAGCCTTTTCCAGTGCCACACCCACCACACTCTGGGTGAATTTCTTCCTAACATATAACTTAAACCTCCCCTCTTTCATTTTAAATCCATTCCCCCTTGTCCACACACTATCTATCTGAGTAAAAAGTCAGTCTCCCTCCTGCTTGTAAGCTCCTTTCATGCACTGGAAGATCACAATGAGGTCTCCTGAAAGCCTTCTCCAAGATGGACAATCCTAACTCCCTCAACATTCATCATAGGACAGGTGCTCCAGCCTTCTGATCATCTTGGCCCTCCTCTGAACCCACTCCAACCACTGTAATTTATCCATGGAACTCACTGCCATGAAGTACGATTGAGGCCAAGATTATTGAAAGTTTTAGAAAAGAAATCAGAGATTCTATGTAAAAGGGAACTTTCTAGTGTTGCAGCTACAATTTTAAAAAAAAAGTTAGATATCATAAACTATTGATTCTTCAAGTAATTAAGGCCTCTTGCCCTTTCCTTTGAAGCAGCTGAGGACATGAGTTCACTGTCACTGACTGAATAGCTAACTGGAACAAGTATTGAACTTACTTGAGTACAATGGACACAACATCCTTAATAATTTCAGCCCCAAAATCTTAGAGAGGAGCAACAGCATCATAATTTAAAAGAATTAGAAAATATAAGAATCTTCCAAATGCTAACTTAAAATCTGTTCCTGAATTTTAAGGTTGATCTAGAAAAGGGATCTTATATGATCCACATTTCAGCATTGAAGTGAAAATTCTGGAGCTAAGTAGGATTCACTACCCTTGAGTCTTCCAGGCTCAAAGGCAGTTTGGAAAGGAGTTAGATAATTACATGAGAACATAGAGGAGAAAAATTAGTCAGATCTGTAAAAGCTTATACTCTAGATGAGAGGTCAAATCAAGTGATTCAGGAAAATTTTTTTGGAGATAGACAATTTACAAAACGTGTTTTATGTTAATGTACAGTATTTTTTTATTCGCAAAATTACGGTAATGCTCATCTGTCTGTCTTTGGGTTTTGATTTTGGTCCTTACAATCAGTTTGTACTAATGCAAGTATTTTGCTGTTACAAAATTGAATAGGTTCACTTTGTTTCCTTGTTCAGTAGGAACTTTGAGAGTAATGCTATTGGTGAAATGTGACAGTTTTTTTTTTTTCTTTTTCATCTTGGAAATGATTGTCTTATTTATAGCCACACTGTGAACTCTGAGTTCAGTTCAGTCCTTCCAAGCAGAGAAAATTTTCTCTCTGAGGACTTGTTACACCCTGACGGATAAGTCTAATGCAGAGAATGAATGTGCCTTGACTTCCAAATATAGTGCTTAATGCCAAGTTGAATAACAGAATCATTAAGGTTGGAAAGATCCCTCTAAGATCCTCTAGTCCAACCAGCAACTCTTCCCCACCATGCCCACAAAACTGTGTCCCTCAGTGCCACATCTACTCTTTTCTTCAACAGCTCTAAAGATGGTAACTCCACCACCTCCCTGGACAGCCTGTTCCAATGCAGCACCACTCTTTCTGAGAATAAATTTTTCCTAATATCCAACCTGAAAGTCAGTACCAATTTCTCACAGGCAGAAAATGAAATTCACAGAATTATTTAAATAAGCTTTGTTCTGAGGGTGTTACAGAAATTCCCAAGGGAGAAAGAAGTTCAGTCATCTTGAGACCTAAAAATATTAGTAAACTATGCTTAAAAACGGTAAACTCAAGTGAGTTGAGAGTGTAGTTACAACTTAAAGATAAGAAAGCCCATAAATACAGTGATGGAGTAGTCAGAGCTAAAAATCATGATTGGTTTAAAACTTACGAGATTAATAACTAATAGTACCTTTGAGCTTTCATGGTTGTTTTTTTTTCTATAATTTTCTAATCCCTAATACTGCACACAGTTCACATTTTCAGGCTTTTCTCCACAACAATAAAAGCTAGAAATCCGTATTTTTTTTCTCTCAATTTTCTCCAGAAGCATTTTTGTTGTTGTTGTTTGTTTTTTATTTATTTTTTTAAAATTCATCAAGTAACAAAATTCATGAGAGGTCATAGAAAAGCAGAATAAGTCTCAGCCGGGTACATTTGAATCTAAAACCCCCCAAATCCGAATTATAAAGTCAAAAGAATCCAAAAGAAACGAAACCAACTAATAAATCAACCAAGCTACTAGCTACTTGGATACTGCAGAGCACTTAAATGAACTTGTACTACATGTTCAATAAAGAAATTAATAAGTGGCATTTTGCAGGAGAAGTATATTTTAGAAATATGAAGCAGGTTTTGTTAAGGACTCCTATTAAACTTATTGGTCACTAACTAATACTTCACACACTGCATTGGCAATGTAGTCTGGATTGTGTAGCTTTGGCTAATTGTATAGTAGTTCACTGTGAAAACCCATAAATCCTAAATTAAGTTAAACAGATATTGAAGTGTAAGTCAGTGCGTATCATCCTATACTGTATGCCACTGCTTCTTTAACTTGACTCAAGTCAGTTCTGTGTCTACTCTTACATCACTTGATTGAATATATTTTGTAGCTCTTGCCATTTTTGATTCGTTATGATATACAGACAGAACAGGAACACAACAATTGTACACTAGGGATAGATGTTTAGATTTAATCCTTGCTTTGGAAAGAGAAAAGAACAATGACCAACATACGTCTGCTTGGATATAATAAGATTTTCCAGGAAGGGAAGGAGAACCGTCAGAATATAAATGATAAGATTTTGCAGGAAGATGAATGAGTCAATCAAATCATAATGTGGTTTTGAAAATGCCCATAAACTGGATTAGAAAATATCCAGTAGTCTGGATTACATTGTGTTGGGAATCTTTTTGCCCAGGAGCTAGTTACAGTTTTACTGTGGGTTTTACAGCTCTCTCCTGGATACCTACTATTCTTTGTCAAAAGATTCTTGACAATTTATTTTTTTCTGCTGTCAAAATTGACCAGAATTATACACAGATGCTTTTTAAGAAACAGCAGCCTCCTCTAAGAAAAATTGCGGTATATTAAATGAGTTATATCTATCCTTGTGTTTTAACTTGCATATCTGAAGATGCATGCGTGTGTCTATACCTACCTATAGTTTATTTATATGCATACATATACGTATACCTGGCTCTAAAAAGGTGTCAAGATGAATATTTTCTCCGTGTTCTTAAGTAGTACTTAAGATCTTAATAAATTTATGTTCTAGTTGATTTCAAAGCTATCTGAAACACCAGACTGTTTAAAGCACATTGAAATAGCACTAAAAATCAGACCATGATAATAGTCATTGGTCATTTGAAGAGCTACAGAACTTTACATTGTAGAAACTGTCCTCTAGATATCTCAGCAACAAAAATTTTGGTGTAAGTAAATAAGAGAAGAAAGTATTCATTAGCCATGTGCCTTGTCTCTTGTGAAATATGGGAAGACAGGGATATATCAGGAATGGCAATAACAACAAACCCCCTACTGTCCCCTGGCATTCTTCCAAATGTGTAATTGTCAACAATAGAAAGATATACACAGTAGTAGGCTATGTCTTGGCTAAAGTACTCTAAGAATGTGTTATACTGTATTATGCAAAGAAAACAACGTGGAGAAACATGGTGCTTTCAAGTTGATGAGGCACTTAAGTGATAGACCATGCAATATATTTTGGAAGCTAGAAAATGTGTATTGTTTGTTAGAAAGTGCTTTTACTGAAAGGCTTTAAAATGTGTTCCTCTATATTTGAATAGTTTATGCTTAAATGCCTGAATAGTTTATTTCTTCTAAGCTATATTAGCATATAAGAAATCTCTCCTAGATTTTTCACTCAGAGGTTGATATCACTGAATGAAATATCAGCAGTCTAGTTGTGGTGTTTAGATTCCTGAGTCTGTGAAATCTGCATATGCTAGTTGATTGTTTATGTAAAGAACTGGATCTGTTATAAATCAGTGCAACCCTGACACTGGTAGGATAATGTTTTCATATCTATCGGTGTTCTGAATCAGTACTTTCATACTACATAGGATTTTAATGTGAGAGGCCCATTTCATATTTCCTTTTATCAGTGTCACAGGAAAAACTAGAGAGTAGGAAGAAAGTAGTTTGGTAGAGAGCAACTTAAGTCCTACAAAGTTAAAGCCACATCTGCACTTCTGATATTCAGCTGATGTAAATTCAACTGATTTTGGGACACAATGTGATTAAGTTAATTTTCAAAGCCCATTTTTTTCAGCCATTTTCCAGCAGAGGCATTAAATAACACTACATAAAATGCTTTTATTTCTGTAATAATAAAGTTTGGGAGACTGCTACCATTTCTCTTCAAGTAAAAGTACCAATGCAGGGGCCTAACTCACATACATTTCATAGATTGATTATGATGGACACAAAAACCAGTAATCTCACAGTTTGAACTGCTAAATATTTGTCCACATTATGTGACATTAGGAATAAAAAATGAGGATCATTAGTTATATGTACTAGCTTGTATGACAGTTCTTGTGTTTTTGTGAAGTTAAAGCCAGTACTTCAGACTCTTGTTTCCAGGAGCAGCACTCTCTTGTCTGATATTTTCTTTAAAAATAATTGAAATGTAATGAGGATGTATTTCTGCAGCTGCAGCTTATAACCTTAAGACTAAGAATATAGCACAGAAGAAAGAGCAAAACCATAGTACAAATATGAGGACAAAAAAAACCCAACAAAAGTCAGTCTTGCATAGGATATTAACAGTGCCTTATGATCATTTTATTGCTGAAGAATTATGGTTGGCTGATATCTCAGCTTTTCTAACTCTTTTTCCTCTGTACTACAGTGATATGCTAAAAATTCATAATGTAATCAGCCACTTATGTTTATATAGCAGTATTCCTGCAAACATCTCAGAGTGCTTCACAGTCATTAAAATCAAATTAAAATGCTATCTCAATAAACAGAAAAATATGTATAGTAATTCCCATTTGAATATTAACCTAGTTTAAACATGGATTTCTTTTTGGAAATTTCTAATAAACAAACTCTATGAAAATATATCTTCTCTTTTTACTGTTGGATAAAGAACAGAATGCTCAGACTGGATTTTGCTACAGCACACATGTAACTACATAACGTCATTAGAGTTGAGCTACTCAGTTACTTAAAGTTATGTTTAAACTTAACTACTGTCTCAGGTGGGTTTTATTACTGCTAAGACACTTGAAATAATGATGAGAGCAAAATCTAAATTGTTTATCCATTATGCACAGAACGTATTTATTAATGGTTGCTTACAGTATAGTGCATAGAGTAAGAGACTATTTCCAAATATTTTTCTTCTCTTAGTGGTTTAGGCAGTTGATGTATTTGTTGCCTGGCAATAGCACATCACATCAGAGTCACGGGTTCTCTTATTTTCTTTTATCTGTTACTCCACTGATGTACAGGATGTGCAGTAGTACTCACCTTGGAGATCTCAAATTTATTCAATTTGTCCAGCTGGTGGTGGTCCATCTGGCAATCGATATTTTAATGCAATACCTCTTTTGTTGATATTTTTAATGTTGACCACTGGTAGGCTTCTAGACTGTTGGTGACAACATATAGAAACTAAAATGCAACAATTAGAGGTTTCCAATTTTCATCAGGAGAAGTGTCAATCATCTTGCAAAATATGTTTTTCCATGGTTGCTTAGCTCTTCTGCAAGCAAGCAGATGACATTTGGCTGCACTTGGCTGCAAGTAGGCAGCCTGCATGTTCTCTAAGATGTGCTCCTGTATTTATTACTTGCATTGTGTATTAAATTATTGCCATACATTCATCCATGAAATTTGCAAGACTGAGGTTTTTTTTTCCCCTCTGTTTCTTTGAAACTCCATGTGAAAACAAATTTGGGGCAGGAATTAATCAAATGAGGAACATGTGTATAGGCAGATCTTTCTTGATACTTGTAGGTGAAAAAATTGTTCAAAGCAGTGATTATGTCTGGCCACTCAATTCTATGTTATTTCTTGATATTCATCAACTAAAGACATTCACCTTACTGTTTTTTTTTAATGAATTGGAAAAGCTTATGAGATTGGCTATTTTTAGTGCTGTTTTAAACTCAAAAAATCTTCCTTTCACAGGAAGCTCCTCTTTAATTGCAGTTTTTATGAAAAAAAAAAAAAGAAAAAAGTTATTAGGAAAAAAAAGACTATCAGATGAAATTAAAAATGCGTTATAAATCCTTTCTGTACAAGAGTGAAATTACAGATTCAGCATGAATCAATCATCTGAGTAGAAGCTGATAGCATTCGGAGGGTAAACAGCGTGGCTGTGTGGTGTATTCCTGCGTGGTTTATTTTCTTGCAAATCTTTTTCTAGCGCTCTCCTTGCAGAAACACCTTCTGGGGTTTAACTGGGATTCTTTTCAGCCATGAAACAGTGTTGGGTGAGGTGAGATTCTGTAGAATTACAGTATTTTGGCTAGGAAATTCTAAGCAGTCGAAGAGAGCCCTTTAGCAACATATAATAACATTCTCACGCTAGCGGAGATTTGAGCTAACAGTTTTTAATTAACAGAAGATAATGCAACTCCATGGGGTCATTGAATCAGTGATCGATACACAGTGCCTGGAAATCTTGACTGAGTTTCTTCCCTCAATTCTATCTTCATCTTTCAGAAGAAACATTTAATATTGTGATATGATCTCTTCTGTAATTCCCTCAAACTAAGCATTCTTCATGTAAGAAATAAAGTGACTTGCTTCCTTGCTCCTAACAGACCTATTTTCATGAGTGTCAAAATGGCTTTCCTTTTGATTGAGCCTGGGGGTATTCTAATCTTAAGGAGAAATGATACTTGGCAGAATAATTTTTAGGATGACTATAGTGTTTTCAAGGCTAAAATACAGTATCTTAGTTTTTGGGCATCAAAGCTGAACTTGAATATAAAGAATTTGCTGGTGGCAATAGCTAACAGTCTGTTATGATGATAAGAGGAGGAAAATAATCACCTTGTATAATACCAGCTGTCTATGTTTCAGATCCATGAGATACCTACCATTTTCCAGCTGTAAATGAAAGCTGATTTTTTTCATTACTCACATTAACAAAAGGTGAATCCATTAGTATTGAAAGTTCCCATGAAATCAGAAATTTCTGTAAGAATTCGACTAGGCAACATTTTATTGATTTTCTAGTAGAGAAACAGGCTCTTTTAACTTTTCTTGCTGTTGTAAAACCATGAAAAACTTGTGGCAATATTGTTCAAATCCAGAAATAGTTTTGCATTCATTGCTGTAGACGAAGCCTCACTATATGTACTGAACCTTTGAGCATGACCACGCTCAACAGAAATAAGAAGCTTTTAAAAATCAACGTGTAGGTTGTTGATGAGACTAGATGAGTAGTAATCATTAAAATTACTTGCAAAGTGTTGATAGAGTTACTACATAGAAGAAATATCTTTAAATTCAAAAGATTTCTTTTTTGGGACTGTTATGGTAGCCCTGATCTAGACCAAACACATGTTTAGCATTAGAAATGCGAAATAATTAATGTGTAGGGAGTTGATTAGAGGCCTACAACTATACGGAGGCTTTCATATATTGATGAATCCAGATGTGTTTTCTGATGTTATGTAAAATGAGAGAAAAAAACAAGAATGAAAATCTTCAAAAAAGCATAATGAACTTCTAGTTTACATGCATAGAGCCGTGAATCAAATTTTCTATATATTAACACCAGGATGTTACTGAAAATTTCAGCACACAAGCAGTTCATTTTAAACTTTAAAATTCATCTCTAATACATGTTTCTTAAATCTCATATATGTCATGTTTGTTTTCAGACCTCTATTTTATTTGGGAGTCTGTAGATCCTTGTGAAGTAATCCATGTCATTCCTGGTTCTGTACAATATGTACCATAGGGTCTCAAAATAATATATTCAAAATAAAATAGAATTCATCTTTCTACCAAGATACATAACAAAAATCTTCTATAGAAATATCCCAGAACCAGATAGCAGGAGATATTAATTAGGCAGAAATTACCAGTTTTCACCCATGCGTAGGTAGCCTTTTTCTCCTGGCTATGAAAATTTACGTTACTAGTGATGCTAAATTTTTGGAGACATGATTTCCTCAATATTAGAACACTTAGAACACAGTTTTAAAAGATGCCAAAGACTTTGGTCCGCATTCAACAAATTTAGTCACTCCGGAAGTAATGCCTCCTATAAATTTCCATGGAAACTGCAGCATGTTGAAGATGCACAGCACTGTTTGATATAGCAAATTCTCAGCTACAAAACACTATTTTTCAACATAATCACCACCATTATCTATACATTTTCACCAGTGACGAACAAGATCCTGCATGCCACACTTGTGAAAATCTACATGGCTGTTTGGAATGTGTCTTATCTTTTGCACAGCTGTCATCACTGCTGAAACATACCACCCATCACCTCACTGTGCTAACATCCACTGTTTGGTCTCCATAAACATTCAGCAAGCATCAATGAGTGTCAATAGGTGCCATTTTTTCAGCATGGAGGAGTTAAATGCCACACCTTTGTTTCATGTGCATTTGTCAGATGCCATTTTTTCAGACTGCCCCTCTGCTGCCATCTGTCACACAGCAATAAAATGTAACAGAATATTGATGGGAAGCGTACTGCCATACCACCAACACGTGCCTCTGATATCATGGGCCAACATAATAGAATAGGAAGCATTACTTTCAGAGCAAAAAGTAGGCAGTCTGACATTTTCAACAAATCCGTGAGTAAAAAACATTTACTAGTTTTTCTAAAAATGTCAACCTCAGGATTATCAAGTATATTTCAGAACTGGGTTCTAGAACTTACCATAACTCTATAAGTTTGACATTTTAGTAAATATGTAGAATAAAAAAGACTTCTATGAAATATACATAGCAAAATTTTGCATAGTAGTGTATATTTTACTGGGAAGTACTCTATCTTCTTTAAAACTTAATTTCTTTCTCTAGTGTGACAGTAATGTAGGCTATCTCCAGATCCATCCTAGGTTAATTAGGTGGAATATCTTGTGTTTTTCTATTCTCGGAAGGATGATCACCTGTCTCCTTTCTGACACAAATGTTATTTCTATATGTAAGTTGGAGTACTAAATGGAAATAGTTGTTTCTACAGTAACTTATTTCAATATTCTCAAGAGGAAATAATACTTTTCATAAGGAGAAGGAATCTAGAATTATTCTGAAGGTACCATCAAAACAGTCATTTAATTACAGTCCATGTTCGACAGCATAAATATGAGAGCTGAAAAAACATATATATTTAAGCATCTCTCATGTTCTGCATCAAAATTTCATAGATTAAATATACTCTACATAAAAAAAATTCTATAGTTTAATGTTTAGATCTTAAAGATTTTCTGAGTTTGTATTTGAAGTATTTCCTTTAATTGATACAATTTTGATCTCATATTTACAGTACTGCAGATCTGTGCTATCTACTTTTTAATGAGAATGCAAAGTGGAAAGAACAGCATGACTTCAATAATATTTTATGCCCACACGATGTGTGCTTTTATTTATTTATTTATTTTTTGGTGAACATGTTTCCACCGTGTTTAGATCAGAGGAAAAGTTTGTCCAAATAAAAGTGACATTTCTGACTGAAGTGATGCATGCCAATTACAGTTGGTCTGTCCTATTTATTAAAAACTGGATGCAGAATTTATCTGTGAACTAGGTACAGATACATTGTTTTTCCCTTTCTCATCCTATTTTTCCTGTCTTTTAGTTCTTATTCTTCTGATATTTAAATATTTGCAATCCTCTTCCTATCCAAATCTGCATTTTCTAACTGCTTGTCTCATTAGTTGAACTAAGATTGTTTAGAACTATTTAATATTTTTCTATGCTATTTTTCTTGAGACTATCTTCTCTGCTTTTTGAGTCAATCGAATCTTTCTGTCCTTTTATATCACAGCATTTAAAATTCTGTTTCAAAGGATACAGCAGCTTTAGAATTCATATGATCGCTTCCTGTTAAAATAACCCATTCAGAAAATCAAAGGAACACAATAATAATCCAGTTAAAAGATCAGAAGGAGAAGAAAATATTCTAACTGTCCAATTCAGTGGTTTTCTGAAGAGAGAAAAATCGTTGATGTTTCCTGGCTAGGTTTATCCCTCTGCTCGATTATTGCACACATTGGGTCACACTGATGTTTAGCATGTAGTGGAAGTGAAAAACAAAAAGCAAGAATGGAAATATTCATATGACCTTTTGAATCCTTTCTTTCTATCTGGTCTACTTAGGACATAGGACAAGGTGTGTAGAATGCTGTCCAATTCATAGTAAAATGAAATCTGGAACAAGTCTCATTAAGATCAGGACAAAAATGCACCATTCTGCCCCGATGATAATACAGGAGCTCTGACAATTTTAGAAGGGAAGAGAAATGACAAAGTGAGCTGGGACGATCCATCCCTTATCACATAGCCACAAATCTTAACGTTTTGCTGGGTATTGGCTGTAAGAAGAGGAGATAACACCTATTGTGTAACAAATGCTATGTTTTTGTCATCTTTCTTAAATCTTTCTTAAAAGTTGAAACATTTTGAGGTAGTTATATCTCTATTAATGTTCATCAAAGGAATAGACAGCATATCACAACAAATTACTGCTTTGTCTGTGTTACCGCATTTGAGGCATTGTGAAGGAAGTTAAACATAAATCACAGGAAATGTCAGCTGATTGCTTTAGAGTTGCTTGCAAAGGGGTTGGACAAATGTATTCAGATTTACATCTGGAGTTGCAAGTTAATATAAAACTTAAAGCACTTCTACACCTGTCACCAGCTGATGTGGAAAGAGCCCAAGATAGTTCTTTTCAGTGGTCCTATTCTTGTCTTGAGGCTCTGATTTACTGTTTAATCTATCATTTCTTTGATTTTCTCTTAGAAAACAGACTATCACAGTGTTATCATTGTGAAAAGTCACAAATAAATTTTACATAGTTAATGGAAGGCCCAAAATGCAAAAGGATCAAAGAACAGCCCAGTAATACATTACAGCAATAGAAGAACTGGGGAAAAATGTGATGTTTTCTAGCTTAGTGTCACTATAAACTTGGTGGAGGCGACTTAAAGATCACAAAAAGTAGGATGGAAGATAAAGTGAAAATTAGTTATCTGAAGCAGAGATAATAAAACTTGTGACAGGTCCAAATAAATTAGTCCTGCTTAAAACATAGGAATCTATAAAGAGTGAAGAAGAAAATAGTCAGATGACATGAACAAAATAAAGATGAAGTTCTTGACCCAGTACATCCAAGGAAAACAACTAGGAAATGAAATAATACACCAGAACATGATCTCCGCAGTAAAAAACCTAATACCTGATCAAAACTCACTGCAGCCATGCTTAGCTGCATTGCCTGTAGAGTTAATTTAGTGTACGTGGTAGCTATTGATAATAAAGTCACCAGGTAACTGCAGATATAATATGTCACTATTTCTGTTCTGAAATACTAAAGTAAATCAGAGTAGCTATTTCACCCTGTTGAGGGGATTTCACCTACGTTAAGAATCAAGTAGTAAGTAGACCAACATTTTAGCTTAACTGGCTTGCTGATTGGTGGCAGGTGGCTATTTTTCAGACGGGGTGCAACAGAGAAAAATCAAGTAACAGTTTATTAAAGACACACTCAAACACACAAGAAAATAGCACTCCGAGCATACACACAAAAGTTATACAATTGCCTCAGTACGAATGTACTTAAGATCAACTGATTGCTACTCTTTAAACAGTTATTTGGAGTTTCTGAAGATGCAGATATGAAAACAACAACATGCTACATGAGCTTTCTTCTGAATGAACAACTGAACTGACTTCTTTTAACTAATGGTTCTGGAATCACATAGAGCAATTTAACTTGTGTTGCAAAAATTGTAACTTATATTCCTCTCCTGTAAACTATAATACTGGATGCTTGATGGAAACTGGAAAAAAAACAACACAGAAATGCACAATTTTACATGTATAATATCACATACTTATGATACTATCTGTTTAAGCCTTGTTTTGAAATATAGGTCTACCCCAAAAAATGAGATCAAAGGTGATAGCGTTAGTTAGAAAAAGTTGTTACCAGTTAGAATAACTTGAATTACCTGTCAATAATCTGGTAGTTGTCTTTTCAATAAGAAAATAATTGGGAAACAGTAAGGATTCTTTCATTTCTTCAAAATTTCATATTTTGATACATCTTTGAAATTGCAGAAGAAACTCTCCATGAAGTCCTGAGGAGCCAGCCAAGTGTAGATTCTGGCTACACAAGCCATATTTAATGAGTCAAGAATAAATAATATATTTCTTAATGAAAACAAAACAAAGAAACCACATATCATATTGTATTTTTAGTTTAACATTGTAGTGTGTATCTTCAATTTTACTTAAGGGTACAATCTGATTTTCTGTATTGCACACCAAAACTTTTTGACCCTCATTTTCCAGAGGTACATTAATTTGAAAATAGCTAGTGAGAAAGGGAGATAAGGTATCAAAAGTCATAGAATTATAGAATTATAGAATCATTAAGGTTGGAAAAACCTCTAAGATCATGTAGTCTAACCATCCACCTACCTCCAGTATTGCCCTCTAAACCGTTCCCTATCTACTACATCTACTCTTTCCTTAAACACCTCCAGGGACAGTGACTCCACCACTTGCCTGGGCAGCCTGTTCTAGTGCCTAACCACTCTTTCTGAAAATAAATTCTTCCAGTTATCCAAAATGAACCTCCCCTGGTGGAACTTGAGGCCATTCTCACTTGTGCTATTGCTGGTTACCTGGGAGAAGAGGCTGAGAGACTCCCACCTTGACACAACCTCCTTTCAGGTAGCTGTAGAGAGCAGTAAAGTCTGCCCTGAGCCTCCTCGTCTGTAGGCTAAACAATCCCAGTTCATTCAGCTGCTTCTCTTAAGACTTGTGTTCCAGACCCTTCACGAGCTTTGTTGCTTTTCTCTGGACATAATCCAGGGTCTCAATGTCTTTCTAGTAGTGAGGGGCCCAAAACTCAACACAGTATTTGAGGTGTGGCCTCACTAGAGCTGAGTACAAGGGGACGATCACCTCCCTGCTCCTGCTGGCTACACTACTTCTGATGCAAGCCAGGATGCCATTGGCTTTCTTGGCCACATGGACATGCTGCTGGCTCATGCTCAGCTGAGCATTGATCAACACCCGTAGTTTCTTTTCCTATACACTGCTCTCCAGCCACTCTGCTCTAAGTCTGTAGAATTGCATGGAGTTGTTGCGAGTGACGTTCAGGACCTGAACTTCATCCCATTGGTCAGGTGCTGAGTAAACCATCCCCATGGTAAAACAACAACAGCAACAAAATAAACCAGAATTCCTGCAGTGGCATCAACCTCTGAGCCACGTACTTATCAGATGTGTTTTCTTAGTCCTCTCAGTATCCCTCCCTGCTACTGAAAGGATTGAGGAGAACACCACCTGTACTCCTGCTCCATCGAATAACTGCCTAATCCCCTGACATCCCTTTTGATAGCCCTAAGGCTTCTCTCAGTGACTTCATTGCTTCCAGCCGGAACTATCAGAATAGGATAATAATCAGAGGGGTGAACCAGGTCAAGAATTTTTCTGGTAGCATCCCTGACTGGGGCCCCAGGGAGGTAAACCTCCCGGTGGGTAGGGCCAGGCTGACATGGGCCCTCTGTTCCCCTTAGAAGGGAGTTGCCTATGACAGTTGATCTTCTTTTATTCTTGGTGGAGACAGTCTTGAGTTGTCCACACTTGGCACCTTGTGTCTTCTTTATATTCCTTGTTATACTGTAGATTGACTGTTCAAGGTAGTCCTATAGGCTACGTAAAGTATCTGTTTTAATGATAGGAACTTCTGGTCCAAAGATTCCTTACAAATCACAGAGTCTGCTGGAATGCTGTGTCCCATACCTTATAAAATGAAATTATTTACATAACACATGAATGGCTAATGGCTTCTGTACTAGCATTTTCACACTTAAAAAAAATTTTTTTTATCTATATTCACTAAAGGAAAACCAAAAAAACAGAAATGCAATTAAATGCAACTTCATTTCTAACTGAACCCCCACACACACTTCAGTTTCAGAGTCTGAAAATTTTAAGGCTACAGGATAATTCTAAAATATCAGACAAATGTTATTCTAAAACATTAACCCAAACAATTTGTATTGTTTTTAAAATAAAAATATTTGTAAAATATCTTTGTTAAAGTAATCTTAGATATGGAAGTAATCTGCTGCTTTTATGGTTTAATCCTCAGAAAATAGTCAATATCAGAAATCTGTAGAATGCATAACAAGTGCAAATTTTATTTTTCAACCTTTGTAATAATAGCTATATTATATGTACAGTTTGTGGCCTTTGAAATGAAAGTCTTGGAGGATATTCTTCTCAGTAATGTACTTGCAAACATCTTAACATTACTAAAGTAGAGTAGAATTCTTTACAGAGGGAAACAAGTTGAAGGGAAATGTACTATTGCAGCTGAGGGAGAAACACTAGTGTTTATACATCATGTACATTTATTGCATTAGATATTACAGTTCAAAAGTAGGAAGCTAGCCTTTCTCACTAGGTTCTTACTAGTTCATATAGGTGCTTAAATGTCAAGGTTGGTCAGTAGTCATAGATGCTTTACTATTTATGACTGTGTAGCACTATAGCAGCTTCAAAAATAATGAATGCATTAAATATCAAAGCTGGTCTGATAGTGCTTCTTATTCTGTAAAGCATCTTAAGGAACCTTCAAGTTTATATAGTCTCCTCCTCTTTTATTGCAGCAAAATACATTTGAACTATCTTGGTAAGGCAGTCATGGCAACGTATTCACTTCTGTATGGCCAGCAAAGTGGCTGTGTGTATCAAAGATCAGGACAGTCCCTCTTGTTTTCCTCTGGTGCTCCCATACATAGATATATGCGCAGTGACAGGTTGGCTTGCTGGAGGGCTCAATGCAGAAAAACATTCAAAGTCTAGATTGCTAGCTGCAGTTTAGACTCATTAGAGAGCAGTGTCTCAAGAATATATGTAAATAAAACTTTGTTTCAATACTGAAGGATTTGATCCATACTTAGCTCGAAAAGGAGGATGAAGGATATGCAGAGAATTTTTAATAAGCCAAAAATATAAAAAATAATTTTCTTTGCTGTTTTCATTTTACAGTAAATGAAATTATGAATCAGAATTGTATTTTCATTAGCCAGTCAAGAGAGAGAAAAATGCCCAGGTTAAAGGATAAGCATCACTTAGTACGATCTACACTTCTGTTGTAAGTTGCACTTTCTGGCATAGTTCTGATTCTGTCTTACCTGACCAAGATAGGCTACTGAAAGGCCTTTATCACATTATAGACTAGATCATTTATCTCAAACTTAACATCTTTGCAAGTATTCAATTTGAGAATGCTAAAGCTTAATGTTCAATTTAGCTAGCCTACGAGACAGCATTGATGAAACCTGCTGATTTTGTAGATGGGGCCTCCAGTTTAACATCCATACCACACAATGACTTATTTCTCTGAATTTGTCATATTACTGTGTATGGGTAAGCTAAGTGCCTAAATTACATAGTAAATGAATGGAATGTATGAGCTAGAAACAAGATTCATTAAAAGAGGAAAAGAGTTTTTGAATGGTTTCTCCCATATTAGTCATCAGCCTGTTACATAGGTTACAACTATAAGTTGGCTAGTCCGATAAATTCATGTTTATGTACTTAATGTTATATGTCTTATTTGAATCTGATCCAGCATAGTACAGTCACTTTTTTCTTTTATGCTTAATTGTTATACTTAAGAATATTTAGAATTCGTTTGCCTTCAGACCTTGACTACAAATTTCAAATAATCTTTTATTGACCTTTTTATGACTATATCCATACCTCTGACATAATTCAGAAACAGCTGGGGCATCTACTAACCTGGCTTCATTTTGGTTTGGTTCAGAAAATCAAAATACTTCCCAGAAGAATGATGTTCACAGTATATTTTTAAGTTAGAAACTGATCTTGCTAGTATAGCAGGCCTGAAATTTCAAAACACTATCAAAAGAATTATTGAAATTTTGTCATCAACAACCATAAGAACAAAGCTGATTTTGAAAAGAAAAAGAACTGATTGGTATGTGTTTTTTTTGTTGTTGTTTTCTTAAGAAAAGCTTTCTAGTAAGGGGGAATCCTTAAGAAGTATTGCATATTTTCTAAACTTCTGGCAATTGCCTTTTGACATCCACTGTAACCCGTCTTCAGATCTTTCTTTAGATCACATCATATTGTAATCTAATGAGCTATAAGAGAGATGCAGCTTGCTATGACACTTAAGGTAGTGTTTTTAAATGCACGTGCCCCAGGGTAAGGCTTTTATATTTCCCAAGAAAAATGAAGCAGCTTTGAAGAATTCAAGACTTTGGAAAATGAAATAGAAGCTGAGACTAAAAGAACAAATGGGTCAAAAACACACAGGGTACTGCTAATTTGAATAGTCTATACATATATAGCAAGAGGAAATACTGATAAGATTTGTCAGTATAGAAGGCTATGTTGGATTATTTCCCTGTAACACAGAATGTGTTATAATAACAGATCTTATATGTAATTCATTTTATAGCCATAAATGCATTATACTAGAACAATTGTGAATGCAGTCGAGTGTACTGATGCCCAGCAGTGGTGAATGCATGCCTCAGAAAAAAATGAGAAGCCTTTATAATGTCTTGACCTGTACAGAGTTATTCTTTGGGGCAAATAACACTGCCTGACCTGAGGAAAAATTCACTTCATGACCTAACCCCAAAGAAAAGCATTTAATAGTTCTGTGCAAGGAATGTGCTTGCTGCAAAATGTCTTATCTTTTCTTTGACTTGAACTAAACCACTTATCTCAATGATATATTGTGATAACAAGTTTAACGTGAGGTTGTGTAAGTTTTAGCCTACCTGTTTTATTTCCTAGTATGTGTACCAGGTATCATGCTCGGTTGGAGTTATTTTATAATTATATTTATCATGTCTTTATTAGTTTTTGCATTACACATATTCAAACCAGGGAATCTGGTCAGTGCAGTCAATGCAAATATTTTTTTTTTTTCTTTTTTTTTTCCCCAGCATTCATGTTTAAAATACATTTATTAACCAGATAATTGGTGCTCTTTGTGGACACTTAAATCCAACTATTTAAGCATAGTCCATAATATGGGAAGAATCACATTCTGGAAGTACTTAATTTCTTTCCACTCCAAAGAAAAGGATCTTGACTCATTTTGCCACATGCCTAAACTCATGAGATGAGCCTCATTCTCAAGTAACATGTTTCGTTAAGGAAGCCTGCCAAAAAGATCTTATAACAGGTAAAAAGAGCCAGTATTCTAACGAAAACTTAATTCATTCTTTTGTGAAATGTTGTTGTCTTGTGAGAAGTTAGTTTATGGCCCAGAAGATTCTAGTAGTCAGCTAAATTTTCCCTATTACCTGAAAAAATAGGCATTTCAAGAATAAAATGTGGAAAGAAAAATCATCCAGGCTACATTAACATAAAATAATTGTGAAAATAAATTCGATTTAACTAATACATTCTTGCCATTTGAAGAGCCATTCTTTGAGAGTAATAAGGACAAAAATCTGTAAGTAGAACTAATGAAAGGTTATGTATCATAGAACACATTATTAC
The DNA here is from genome assembly GCF_002078875.1 of Numida meleagris. Taxonomy (NCBI): domain Eukaryota; kingdom Metazoa; phylum Chordata; class Aves; order Galliformes; family Numididae; genus Numida; species Numida meleagris. The sequence goes on from NC_034413.1 coordinate 25,038,325, forward strand.
TGCAAGAAGGCCTGAACCATGCAGCATTAAAGGGAAGATCTAGTAGATTGTAAATTGAAGATGCTATTGAACATGGAGATAACCAAGAATACATAGGGACAACACTTTTTGCTTTGTTTCTTCTTTCTTCCTCACTTCCGTGACTCCCTTATTGATAGCCTTATGGTATTGCAGTCAGTGAAACTGATTTGCTTCTCTACGTGTAGAAAGATTAGGTTGTTGCTGTCAGAAAAGTATATGTAAATAGTAAGTCCATTTCTTGATTAGTTTTCTTTTTTCTTATCTGATGAAAAAGGCATGAATTCATATTTTAGAGATAATAGGTAATTTCTTGTTTTTACTAGTTAGAAGATTATATTCCTCGTGGTCATTTAATGACGTGAACCCCATATTTAGCTTGCTGAATACCCGTAGCATGTGGGTACCCAGTGCTTCAAATATAGTAATTAAAGCTTTTGCCTAATACCTAAATCCTTATCTGCAATTGATTAATATATTTCATATCTGAGCCAATGTTAGCTAACTGGTATTTTTGAAGAAATAGCTCCCTTATTATGACTAAGGAGATGACATTGATTTTTCTTTGACAAAAATCAGGTAACTACTGTAGTTACATTTTCTATGTTAAGAAATAGCTTTATTATTAGAACATTTCTTATGTATTTCTTATGTTTTGGCTTTTGCAGAAGGAAAATATTGCTTTCTTACCCTATCTTCTGAAGTTATAGTAAGAATATGGTTGTATGTTGGTGGTATGGCAGTACAGGCTGAGCCTTCCCACCAATATCCCGTTATATTTTGTTGCCATGGAAAAGATGGCAGCAGAGGAGCAGCCTGGCAAAATGGCATCTGACACTGAAGTGTGTATGAAGCAAAGATGTGTTATCAAATTCCTCCGTGTGGAAAATATTGCACTCACAGATATTCACTGATGCTTGCTGAATGTTGATGGAGACTAAACGGTGGATGTGAGTACAGTGAGGAGCTGGGCAATACGTTACAGCAGTGGTGATGGTGACATGAAATCAAGCCACATTCCAGATTCCATACAGATTTTTATGAGCATGGCATGCAGGCTTTTGTTCACTGTTGTTGAAAATGCATGAAAAACAGCATTTTGTAGTTGGGAACTTTCTCTACCAAATAGAGTTACTGTGCACTTTATATCGGTTGCAGCTTCCATGGAAATAAATAGGAGGCATTACTTTCAGAGCAAGCTACGTGTATATATATATATACATACATGTAGGTTGCTCTGAAGTGTACATCTATATATGTCATGGTTTTATGATTTTTATTATCGGTATTCCACATCATAACATCATACAGTGCACTGGGAGTTAAAGAGTTAATCCTCCAGTTCCGTAGATCATCAGTAGTTCTGGGTATACCTGTCTCAGAAGAACAGAAGAACTACACACCCTAGAGGTCTTTGCATTGTTCTGTATCCGTTTTCCATTCAGAAGGAAAGATAAAACTATTTGCAGATCACAAGACGTTCCCTTTTTTCCCTTTTTGCTCATCTCAGCAGCGTGTGTGCTCTCTAGCTGTCTCGCCTTCAGCATTAGAGTAAGGCCTTTGGCTTTTGGATACTCTCTCTCTCTCATTTTATTTGATTTATTAGCCTCAATTCCAATTATATTGTATTATATTGTATTATACTGTGTTATCTTGCATTCCGATATCTTTATCTAGTAAATTAGCTGTCCTCCTCAGATCGTTACCGCTGTTTTGTTTATAGGCCCATCTCCCAACCCTTTTCCCTCTTCCCCTTTCCCTTTTTCCCGGGGCATGGGTCCGTGCGTCCCCTTGCCCCATTAGTCACAGAACTGGGCCGAACCAGCCCGTAAACCACTGACAATATACCTCATATATACATACTATATATATATATATATACAAATATAGTCTATATATAAATTTACATTCTGTTGTATACACATTACGTTAACTTCTGTTCTTTAATAGCATTCTTGTCTGTCTATGGCATAACCAGACTGTATAGACCGTGATTTACCTATGGTTACAGCCTGAAACTCATACAGTAATAGCCTATTCTCTCTGGAAATTTTGAATATTTGAGTTTATGCAACTAAATAGTATTTTGGCTACAATGTCTTCTAAAAAGCATAAAAAGCTCAGAAGATGAGGACATGGTGGTACTGCTGCATTTCCCTTCAAAAGATTTGAGAACCACTTAGCAAAAGCTATTATAATCTCAAAGCAATTAATTTCCATCACTTCTCATCTGGTTTAACAGCCATAATGACCTGCATGCATTAATCCATTGAATGAGTCTGTATGAAGAATTTTTTATTAATTCACAAGCAAACATGAAATCCAAGGTTCAGTGACTGGAGGTGCTTCACGCTGAAGTGAAAGATCTGAGTCACCATGTGGGGGAAGTTTGACTGCACTGAGTCAAGTTAGTGAGATAGTCAGCAACTGGAGGTGGCACCTGATCTGCTAAAGAGGCATTTCTATCTTCAAAGAGATGAGGCAGTCTATTAGTGAGAGAAATGTCAAAACAAACTCCAGAATAACTTAGAGTTAAATAAACTTTAAAGGAAAGAAACGGAGTCTGAAAGAATACTGCGAGTCACTGCAGGTGAAAAAATGGTATAAATACTTCACCTGGAAAAGCTTGTTTCTGATAAGGTACCCACCTATGATATGTTTGTATTTGAAAATTTTGAAAGCAAGAGAGGATTTCCCAAATAACTAGTGACGCATCAATTACATGAACCTGGCTTGATAATGAACCAACAGTCATTCTCAAATCCTCTACATGTCTGAAGGACTTGAAACATTCAGTAACTTGCCAGATCAGGCTCTGAGTTTTTTAAGTAAATCAGCACTTTATTTATAACAGCTAGAATTATTTATAACAGCTAGACTTGTATTGGGTCTCAAGCACAATTTCTGCACAGATATGACTACAGCGTAGGCAAATTGCCTATCTTCTTCACAGCTCTGGCAATATCCCTTACAGTGACAAGTGCTATACATTCCTATCTTTATCTTAAAGGGATAGGTCTTTTTAGCATTTGACAGAGTTTAATACAGCTATCGTGTTCTGGAAGGAAGAGTTTGCGTGGAATGTGTCACAAGTTCAGAGGACCTACTGTTGCTTCTAGATTTGTGAGCAAGTAGTTGGCTACCCGTGAACTTGACATAATTTTTTCCATTTCAGTGAATACAAGTTGGCTGGGAATAACTTGCAGCTGGCACAGCTCTATTTTTAAATAGATTTATTAAAAGAAATTAAAATTAGCCTTTCTTCTTCCCCTCAAATTTCCATCTGCTGCAATTAATATTAACATGATTTCTAACTTGTCGTTTTAGCTAACTATATTTTTAGAAAGACTCCATAAAATGGTAGTGTGAAGAACATACACTTTGCATTCTCGTCAGTCTGCTTGCAGAAAATGTGATCCTCCATAGCAACATGCAGGTCAAAATGAATTTTATTTAATGCCTCCCAACTAATGTATAGCACATAAAGCACCCTTACACACGTAGGTTTTTCTGAGATATCGTTCAAGCCTTCATCACTATCACACAGTACATTCCAGACAGGCACTCATGGGGAGGCTAGTAGAATTCAAAGCAGGCTGAGATACTGTGCTTACAGTCAAGTAGAAAACATCTGCCTACCATTCATCAACAATACACATCTTCATCATCAACGTGTGCTATATATGTAACACAATCATTGGAAACACTGCAAAGCTTTTCAAAGATGTTGTTGCTCTCTGCTCTTGTGGTTATAAAAGGTCCACCTCAAATCAGGTCATGCCTTTGCTAAATTTTATTTGGAAAATGATGGCTTTACATCTGTAAGGAATTTTATCTGGAATCTTCTGCTGAATTGTGTTAGTAGATCTATAGATGAAATTATTGTGACAGAACTGCCAAGACAGCAGTGATCCAAAGAAGCAGTTAAACACTTAATTGGCTGTATCAGGTCTATTTTTATAAGAGAAACTTTATACTAAACAGTTTTTAAAGTGTTCTTTGGTGCAGTAAAGTCTTTGTATACATGATACTAATTTTTTTGGATGCTAAATAAACCAGTATTTCCAGCATTTTAAAATAGCATTCTTCATAATAGCATGTTATAAAAATTAAACCCTTTTCTCATTTGAGTTTCATTGATGTGAATTTCACTCTTTAGTTTTGGGTAAGGACTTGTAGGACAAGTGTAGTGGAAATGTTCAGTTGTGGCCTTGAAGCAGTGATTGAGCACCTGGTGGGAAGGCAGGGCCAACCCAGGGGAGCTCAGGTGTGAGCAATGCAGCTGAGTGACTGGAAGGGGTGGAGCCAGGATCCACCTCTTCCCAGACCTCATTTAAGGGTTGGCAGTGGAGGTGAGTATCTTGCTGGAGATTCCTGTGTGCCTGAGGCCTTCCAAGGGTAAGCAGATTTTTTTTCTTTATTTTTGTATCTGCGGCTGCTGTATTTGAGCAACTTCTCACTTGCTGCAGCCTACTCTGCTGTTATTGCTGTGTTTTCCATTGTGTTATGGCATTACAGACAAGTATTGTATTTGTTTCTTTTTTTATTCACACTGTGATCTTTCTAAGTCACAGGCATTAAGCCTATTGTAGAATTAAAATACAGCACAAGCCCTGTATGTATTGTATAGGTGAACTTGCAGATGCACATGGAAAACATCATCCATCTAGCATGTAGCTGTGCAATTTTATAATTCTCTGAAATACATAGAAAATGTAAAAATAAATAAGTAAAGAGTACTACCAATTACTATTTTTACCCTATATTTCCAGAGTATAAGAAACTCTAAAAACTTTCTATATTTTTTCCTTTTGTTGATTCTTTGGTTTATATCTAACCTCAAGAATGGCAGTGGAAAACAGAGGTAGCATCAATTAATCGTGATGTATGCTGGAGGTATTGCTGCTGCTTTCATGGGCAAGGAAGAAGGAGAAGAGCTCAGGGTGAGTGTGCTCACTATTGAGGGCGGAGGTCCTGAACCATGTAGTATCTGCATCTATGAAACAAAATGCATAGAAGAAAAAAGATGCTCCTGTTTAATAATTCAAATGTAGTTAAGCATTAAATTAGTAGACTCTCTGCTGTCCTCTTTGCTGTTCCCCAACTGTTATGTTCTGCTGTATGTTGAAGCAATTCTAATAAGTACCTTAGCTATTGCTGAGTAAATAAATGAGTAAACACCCTTACTGCAGTAATGATCAGGGAACACAATTTCTGGCTTGAAAATACTTTAATAAAAAAGAAAATCATTAGCTCTTAATGACAGTTTTCCTTTGCTAATGTTGAAATTACAGTAGAAAGAGGAAGAGAAAGGGAAATAGACATCCTCTCTAGTTAGTAAGAGTCTTCAGCAAAGACTCCGATTAACTCAATCTGCCTAATGTAATTTTACTGATGGCAGTTTTACTTACTGGCACATTAAAATAAAATTTTTTAATCTTCAGAAATAACTTCATTGAAACCACTATTGCAAACTTTCTTTTCATATTTTTAATTTTTTAAATATATGATCTGTCTAGCTCTAAATAGTTGTGTTAGTCCCAGTTCATAAAATTAGGCATTACTGCTTAATTTTAAATATATACCTAAATGATAATTAGAGCTACTTGACAATAACGTGGGAAACCAAATGAAGCTGTTTTCCAAATAAAAGAATGTAAGGTATGAAAGTAAAGGCATCTTGGAGTGTATCATAAGCAACATTTCTAAAGAAGATATATTGGAAGCAGATGCTGTTCCTATGATAACCTGAAGGCTGACTTTTTCTGACAGTGAATGAATTGAGTTGACCCCGATTAGTCCTATCTCTGTTTTATATAAACAAGACCTGCCAGATTCAGTTTGAGAAGTAAATATAACCAGTCTTTATGTGGGTGTGCAAGACTAATAAGATTAAAGTCGAAACTGTCAAGGGCACAATTGTCTTCTTGTAGCATCACTGGATAATAGTAATGTATCCCATAGAAGCAGCTGCTGGGCTCAGAAAATGATGAGAATGTGTTATTTGTGCACTGGAAAAGCTTTTCTCTAGATGCTAGTTTAACATAAGAGTTCTGGGCACTGCCAAGGGATTGGACTAAATTGTAGTAAATTCCTACAGCTGGCTGAACTTCACACCACCCTAAAATGTTGTGGGAATAAAGAATTTAGAGTTCTCAGAAATTTCAGGGCCAGGATGATGCCTTTCTCTATTTTGTTGTAGAAACAACTTTCTTTTAAAGTGGATTTACCACTTAAAAATAAGTCTGTTTGCTTACTTATTAGCAAGAAACACAATGCAAGCCCTTCTTTTTTCTGTCCTTTCTGTGTTTTGATGCTTGAGGAATTCATATGTTGGATTCTTCTTTAGTCCCCTTTTCTTAAATCCATCTGCCAAGGGGGTGTGCTGGCCACTGCGTTTCTGTAAGAAATTAAAATATATTTAGTTTGCATTACAGTTAAAAATGAGATTATTCTTTATGGATTGGAGTGAGTGCAGTACTAGTTTTGACAGTAAACTTAAGTTGCTCCCTGAAGAGTCCCTGCCAAATACATGTATTACATGCCCTTTTCTCTGCCTGGCACAGTGTAGCAGTGAAGAGGCATCATTTACAGAGTTGCCTGTATCATGGCAAAATTTTCTTTAAGACCTTCTTAAGGAAGCAAATTCTTGTATGCCATAAAATCCACATAACCAAACTTTAGCACACCATAGTACATCCTGTCAAATTCCAGTTCTCCAATGCCTGATGCAAAGTATGGTTTCATGATAATTATCTCAGCAAAAAATATAAACTTAGAATTTTATATAATGCAATTGTTTCTAACAGGAGCTAACTGAACACTTTTTATAATGAACAACTGCCAGTGACTATGGCTTGCTTTCTATAGCCAAGTAGTCAACAAATTACTTTCTCACTTCAGTGAGATCATTCTTAATTGTAATTTTAAATGAAAATTGTGTGAGAATGTTTCAGCTAGTGTTTCTTGTCAACTTTTTTGTGACTGTTTTCTCCATTAAGCATTCCCTACTTTGCTGTCATTTTCTTGCCTCAATAATATTATCAGTAGGCAGAGGTTTTATTACAAGTTACTTTGAAGCTGCATGGGCAGAGGAGTTCTTGAGTTCTAAGTTTCACCCTCTCTAAATAATGTAGTTCTCCTCCATCAGGTCTTATTTTTAATGGTGTCATTTGGTTGATTCTCCAAATCATCATTGCTTAGCACTCAATGTTTTTTTTCCTTCGTAGAACGATGTGGATGAGAACAGAAGGAATCCAAGGGGTCTAGGAAAACTTGTTGCCACTGGGCACACCGTAGCAAGGGGAGGATAGGCAAGACAAAGCTACAATACGGGCAGTGCAAGGACATGTCCATTCTGTTGTCCTGGAGGATTACCATGACTTGCAGAAAGGGAAGGGAGAAAACTGACCTTTGTAACATTACCTCTACTGGTGTCGCAAAATGGGTGCTTTCTTATGCGAATGAATGCTCCTTAAAAACCATGCAGCACCACTTTTTCTTCACTGTTTCAGGCTCCTCAGTGCCTGAAACAGCTTTTTTCCCAAGTTTGTCAAACAGAATTATAAAGTTCATATTCACCTTGCAACCATATACAAGTTATTTAAAAACAAAACCAAACCCTTAAGCATTCTGCCAATACAAAGTCAGACAGTTTAAGCATTGATTCAGTCTCTACAAATAAACTAGTGTATGTAAAGCAAGCCCTAAGAGGCAAAAATATCTGTGCTACTTCCAGAAGTGTTCTGTAAGGCAGTGAAGCAGAGATCTGAATATACAGCACTCGATGCATTTCTGGATGAAAAGAAAATAAATCTTACTCTATTCTGAAGTAGCAGTCTTCTCTTTTCTGCATGATAATAGAAGTCAGAATTTGAGATAAGAATCCTGAATTAGGGTCCTGTGTTCAATTCAAAACTTTTGTTAAGGTAGCAGCTTTCAAAGCTTAATTGTACCAAATCTTATTCATTCTTCTCTTACAGAGAAATGTATATTCATCGCATTTAATTTGCATTATTTTGGGGATGTATTTTTACAATAATTTCAATGTTACTTTTTTTAGTCTGGCTATTGCTTGTTAAAATGGATTTCTCTCAAGTGACTATGCAGCAGTCTCAGAGGCAACTATGTAAGACTGTGATAGCCAGAAACTTAACTCACCCCAGTAACTTATAAAGTAGCTCTTCTGGAGCTGATGGAAACTAAAAGCTATGTATGGAATGTGCTGAGTAAACTCTCTGTAACACTGGAACATGCAGTTACTTTGGTAGCAGATCAGAAGATGGAACAGTGTCTCCATTAAGCATAATCTCTATTTACCAGTGCATTTTTCCCATGTCCCCTTTAGTATGCATACAAATGGCTTTGTAAGTGACAGTTGTTAACAGGCAACATACTCTGTTTTTGAATATTTTGCTAATTGCAACAGACTAAGTATACGAGGCAACATTTGGGCTTTGGTTTATTATGCAGCTGGCTAACCATTACTTATGTCTTCTGAAACTAATGAATAAGCAGGCTTTTGTCTCCATCTAACTCATAATGAATAAATAATATTGATGAAGTTAGTTAATGTACTATACATAGAGTCTGAAGAACTGAGTTGGAACATCCTGGAGCTTACACACAGGGAAAATTGTAAAATAGCAAGCAAAATTGACTGAAAAATCTAATTCTTACTAATTTGAAGACAAAGTGTTCCATGGGACACTGATTCATGTCCAAAATTGTTTGAAATTGTCTACAGTAGCCAGTGCAAGCATACTTTAAGTGAGTTTTCAATTCCAAACTGTGGATTTCAGAAGACCTGTGTACTATTTCAGTAGAGTTCAAATTGTGACTTTACCGCCTCCAGAACTTTGAACCTCTAGAGATGTACAGTGGAGGGCCACAGGGATGATTAGGGGCCTGGAGATCTCCCTTATGAGAAAAGACTGTCAGACCTGGATCTCTTCAGCCTGGAGAAGGCTGAGGTTGACCATATCAATGCCTGTAAATGTTTAAAGGTTGGAAGTCAAGTAGGTGGGACCATGCTCTTTTTAATGTCACCTGGTGACATGACAAGGCAGTGGGCACAAACAGGAACATGGAAAGTTCCATACAAACCTGAGAAAGAACTTTTTTGAGGGTTACAGAGCACTGGAACAGACTACCCACAGACTGTGGAGTCTCTGGAGATGTTCAAGACCTGCCTGCATTGTTTCCTATGTGACCTGCTATAGAGAAACTGCTTTAGCAGGGAGGTTGGAATAGGGCATGGGTGTCCAATCTTCTGGCTTGCATGGACTGTGTTGACTGAAGAGGAATCATTTAAGGCAGCATCTCCAAAGGTTGCTCACAAAGTAATGCATCCCATTTATTTCCATGGAAACTGCAATGGATATGAAGAGCATAATAACACTATTTAATGGAGCAAATTCTCAGCTACAAAACATGATTTTTCAATGTAATCACCACTCTTAGCTATGCATTTTCACCAGTGAAGAACAAGAGCCTGTGTGCTGTGCTTGAAAAAAAAAAATCTGTACTATCTTTTGCCATACCACCAACACTTGTCTCTGCTGTGGGCCAAAATAATGAAATAGGAGGCATTTCTTTTGGAGCAGGCATCATAAGATATACAATATAGTGAATGTATATAGGAAACAACTTTTTGTTTTCTATTAAGACATACAAAAGAATGCAACAAAAACATAAGACTAGTGGGATATTTGATTTTTTTGTAAAATTAATGCATCAGTCTGGTTTGATAGCAGTGTTTGCAAGTCTTAGTGAGATCTCAAGGTGATCATCAGACACTTTTGATGAAATTTTACTCTTCCTGTGCTTCATCCTTGAAAACATTTGTTCACAAGTGTATGTGCTGCCAAAAATGTGAATGTGATGATGTGAATAAGGTGTGATTGTGAAGTGAGGGATATTTTTCTCTCATGAGAGAGGGATTATGAAAGTCTGGTAAAGAGACATGATTGAATTTTTGATTTCAACTCTGTGCATTCCATTAGAAAATTTGCATGTAATGTTTTTATGTTGATTGAAAATAGATTCGCAAATTAAAAAAATTGATGTTTTTTGGCAATCTTGAAAGCCATTCTCAAATTCCTTTATCAAAACAAAGCACAGCTGCATAGTTTTTGCTGTTCACAGAACTGTTTAGCTAATAAAAATCCACAAACTTATTTGCCATAACTTGAGTTAGTACTGCACTGGAGACTTGTTGTACCCTGGCTTCATCCCAGATTGGATTACTAGCGCACCAGTGTTTGGTTGGTGCTGAGTGATGTGTGTGCATCCAGGGCCAAGCTGGGCTGCTTCGCAGGGCAGAGCTGCCACCATGATGGCACAGGACAGGGAACTGTCACTGTGAGAGCTGTGCCAGGCCAGGGCTGTGGTTTGGACATGGCTGGACTAGGTAATCTCCAGAGGTCTCTTCCAACCCCTGTGATTCTATGAAGTGATTTCCGAAGGCAGTCTTTGTGCTATCAATGAAATATCATGTGTACTGATGTTATTTGCTCTTGTGTGCAAATACAATATATAAAAAGCTGTAAGATTCTGAACAGGTTCTTGTACATAATCGGTTTTCATTGTTCAGTTAAATGAAATATGAGATTATTAAAATGTGTTAGTAATGTTCAATGAATAACAATGTTTACTGAGACAATTTAAATAATATTGATGATCATTCTCCTGCCATCATGTTAGAACAAACATGATCGTTAACTGAAGCTTTTAATACTTATCAATTATGTTGTTGTTAAGCATCCAATAGTGTATTTTTAATGAACTCTTATTTACTGAACAATGAAATAGTGAGTTAATAGACTTAATAAGTCATGTAAAAATGCTAATTTAAGAAACAAAGGAAAAATTGGTTTAAAGTAGACCTGCTCCTGCAGGTCTACGTCAGAAGGGTTGCCAGGACCCTCTCACACAGTGGTCACAGCCAAATGACATCACCTCTGCAGCCCTGCTGTGGCAAGGGGTCTTCAAGGTTCAGGTCCTGGCACCCATGATTCCAGCTTTCAGGCTTTCCCCAGCTAGTGGTTCCCAGAGAGCTGTGCTGCCTTCATGTCCCCCGCATAACCCAGGAAAGCTTTAAATGTTTTAGCAAATAGGGCCTCAGATACTGCAGCTAGGTTTGTCTTTAAATGAGGATATCTCAAATGTTCACCTCAAGATAGCTGTTTATAAACCCACAAAATTTCTTAAATGCTTTTAAAAAATCTGTGAGTGTCAAGTCTGATTTGTAGTCCTGAAGGATTTATTCCACTAGATTGTTCGAACCTCTTGTGTAAGTTATAAAAACACTCAATGTAAGTACAATTTCTACATGATATTCACTAGAAAATATAAATTTTTCTTCTTTTAAACTGGGGTAATTGGATTAGGCATCTGGATATGCAAATACAATACCAACTGCTAAAATGTTTTTTTCTGAAGCTATTTCTTGACTAAGACACTGTATTATTAGGTTTATTGAAGAAATTTCAATGCTACAGACTGTAGAAAACATACCGTTTAGCAAATGCCAGTAGGCTTCATTTAACTGCATTTCTCCATGGTATTTCTTTTTTATTATTATTTCTACTTTTTCCTTGTCTTCAGAAAAGGCAAGAGTTGGAAAGAATGATTTCTCTGTGAGAACATCTTCATGTATTGAATTCTCTACAGGGCAGTCTGAAAGTTTTTTAATGGTGAAAATTCAGGAGTATTAGAACTGGATTTAGCTATTCTGCTGAAGTACAAAAAAATGAGTGAACAATCAAATTCTTTAAACAAAGAAAAAACATGAACATACTAAATCTTGTATTCTGTACAGCACTTTGGTAAATCCACTGTTTTCACTGATTTCACATGGATGGAATCCATGTTTTCACATTCACTCATCTCAGATTACTTTTACAATATTTTTAGCCTTCACATAAGGCAGAAGCCAAAGTCAATTCACTGACTTCTGGATGGCAGCAGTGACTCAGTTTGGAGAATGGTTATCCTTGGTAAGACCATACTTATGCTCAAAGAAATTTGTGGTGATTCGGATTTGCCATGTGATACCTGAGTAATTGAATGTAGTAGCCTGAAAATTCATACAAGGAACTGAGTTTCTTTACATTTTCTTTACTATCTTCTTTGAAAAAGCTTTTCTTCTACTTAAATTTTCAAAAATCAATGGTATTTTCTTTAAAAAAAAAGTATTAAATATAATATTTAATCTTTGAAATAGGAGCAGCTTTAGCATCAATTACTACTGTCTTCATCTTTCCTTTATTTTAACTTTTAACAACATGAGTAATTCTCTAAAGTGTAGGGAATAATTAGAATGCTTGGTGACTTCAAGTATGGAATGTGAACATGTATGTCTAAATGTTTCCAATTTTGAAAATTAAGTTTTAGCTACTCTGTCAGTAAAATGTTCTAAATTTTTTAGCTTTAAAAAAGATGAAAAATAAATTTTTAAAGCTCTGTATCTCTTTATCCTTCAGTGCAATTTAGACCTCAAGCCAAATTTATGTTAACTCGTTCTCTTCGTCTGGTTCTCATTTCAAAAATGGAGATTTAGAAGATTAAGTGCTGTTATATGCAAGACTATAACTCTGTACTGACTTTTATCCTTTCATATGCATATATATTAAATTGAAAACATTGATGGCATTTGTAGTCTGAGGTAGGCTCTGGTAATTGAGTGCTCAGCTTACCTAAATCTTTTTACAGGTCGTACAGATTATGAATAATGAACTGTCTTAAACTGTTTGGAAATTTTTACCATAAATGTGAGTGTAGAGGAAGTGAAAATCAAGTCAATGAAAACCAACTGAACATAATATTACTAGTCATTATTAATATCAGAAAAGTTGAATTTTCTCAGAACAGGAGAAGAATGAAACCATTTACATTCTGCATCCTATAGTTGAGCACAGGACCAGATGTACCTGGGATGGAATAATAGCAGGGAAGCACCACTAGTCTATGGGCATTTCAGTCTGTGGAACAGTTCATAGGAAGCACAGAAAATATTAGCATATACTAAAGGAGCTTCTGTGTAGCTAAGTAACTGCTTGGTAATTTATAAAGGTGGTGTTCTCTTTCTTTCTTCAGTTATCATAACGGGTTAAGATAAGCACATCTCCTGTGGAAATCTGGAATGAAAAAATGTAGCCTTATACTTCCCAGAATACTAGCAACTGATTCTACTACCATGGAAAAAGTGCTATATACCTGAATTAAGCTCATTTAATGCTAATTAAATCTAAAATGATCAAAACCGGTCCAGATCAGACAGTTATGTTCTGTCTATAGCTATGGAGGGAGAGAGAACTCAGGATGATCTTCATCCTATTGTAACTTGGTTTTCAAAATTATTTGGCTTCATTACCTTCTCTAGGTAATATTTTCATTAATTGGAGAGGGAAAACAGATTTCCTAGAGAAATTGCTTGAAATTTGCTTGGCTGTGGTTGAATAGGATCACTCACTGCCCTGTCTTCATAATACCATGGATTTCAGCTAGGATTGTCAAGAGTAAGATGTCTATCACTCTGTAAAATATTGCCCTACTTGCATTATTTAACAGTAGATATGTTAGAGGGAAGATATTTTTCTTGTAACTGTTATGACAAGCCTATTTTTAGAGGAATAGTATACAGTGTATCTTTCAGTAGGTTCTTTCTCCTGGAAGCAGAGGGCAATATCTAAGATGCTTTAAAAAAGAGAAAAATATTTTTGATGCCTACTTTAATTCATATTGCTTGTTACAATTCCACCAGGAGGAGGGTCCAAAAAGACAAGGCACTGCTTTTTCTCTGTCACCTCTCCTGCTCATGGTAACTGTACATGCACAATGAAAAACATGACAAAAATGAAGGTCAAAGCTGTCTGGGAGCTCTGAAGAAAAGTACACGTCAAACCAAAGGAAAAAATGAACATGCTGCGGCTCAACACTTCTCAGTTGCAACAAAAATGATCCTCCTTTCCAAACAGTATAAATAGGAAGTATTCACTGACAGAGGGTAGTTTTGGAAGCCAACAACTTCAAGACAGTTGATTCCTTAATGGAACCAAATGAAGCTTCAGTGCAAATTGGTCTACCAATTCAGAAATGTCACATGATGCTAACCATCTTTTCCTCTTTTTTTTAACACTATACAAATGACTTCTGTTAGGAATTGTGTTTTAAAATATCAAGACAGTGTATAGCTTCAATACAAACTCAGATAGTTTTGTATATTTTAGCATTTGATTTCACTCTACATGAACTATAATCAAATGTAGGTGTTGAGGTAATTTGATTTTTAGCATGACTTTTAAAACAATCACTTATACTGTGTGCATGTATGTGTTTGTGTGTATCTGCCTGTCATTTGTTCTTCCAGTACTTTTTAAGCTGCTGGCCAATTTCAGCTAAATTTGATAGAAAGATGTAAGTCTCAAAGAAACAATTTCTGTGAAAATTGGAAAAATAAGTATCTGGAAGAAAGGAGAGAGGGAGAGAGAGAGTGATGGGAGAGGGAAGGAGGAACAGAGAGGTTTTTGTGGAAGTTCACTTCCAAGAGACAAAGTATAGAATTATGTGTTTAGTATGGACCTGGCCAGAGTGCCAATAATAACATTTACCCAGAAAGTAAGACATACTAATAATTCATTATAAACTCAGGAGGGGGGGAAAAAAGAACAGGAATAGATCAGTCTGTACTCATACTACGTCTTGGACTTGTAAGTACAATTCGGCTTCATATTGATGGATGAGAGATGTCTTTCAAACTTCCATGGTAGGAGTGCAAAAAAATACAGTACATATAGTGCTTATTTTAACAAGGACATTCACAGAAAGGAAATCAACTAATCTAATGGAAGATTATATTTGCTACATAATATTTCTATTTAATAATAATATGCTGAATATATCACTCTTCTTACTTCATTGATAGAGAAGTAAGAATGAACTGAATAAGCCTGATGAATTGAAGGAGAGCTAGTGAGACATAATGTGACATAACGACTCTTTTGAGCTGGGAGTTGACTCCAAAGAAAGGACTACTTTCTAATCATCTTGCAGATGAATGTCATTTGGGCACTTGCAAATTTGAGGCACCTAGAAATCACATGATACCTTTCAGTGTGCATATACATAGACAGAAATCTTGGATTTCAAAAGGCATGAAGATTAAAGGTAGACTATTAGCAAGAAAATGGAACAAATAGAATTTTGGGTAGCTATTCTTTAGTAGATAAATGAGAATGCTTAGAAATATGGTAATAAGACTTGGGAGAGGATGACAGTGTGATGTAGTTGATAATGCACAATAAAACCTATAATTATTTCACATCTCAGTGCAGTCATAAGCATGTTACTTGTCTAATGAATGTGAAATTATTTTTATTTAATTTTGTAGCCAATCACATTTGCATAAACTATGTTACGTTTGCTAGGAGTTTATATTACCCACCCATTATGGTAAACTATGTCTAGTTCATTTCATACATATGTATACATATTATTCACATTAAAAATTCATTTTAAGAAAGTTCTAAGTTAGTTAACTTGTATTTTCTTTCCTCATTGAATGCAACTATTGGACTCTAAGGAAAATACTAGTTTTATGAGCAAATCTATGAATTTAAGACATAAAATGAATCAAATCTGCCTTGGAAGATAACACAGTGTAATAGCCAATAACCTTACATAAAAACATAGCATTTTATGATACACATTTTTCACCCTACACTCTCAAAACTTTTTAACTTTGCTTTTTAAGATCCTCAGAATAATATGGTACATAAACTACTGAGAGGAGCAGCAGTAGTTTGAGTGAGTGAGATCTGAAGTTATTCCCTGTAGCAGGAGTGTCCCTTTCATTTTTTGCCTTGCTAAATTGGCATTTTGCAACATTAGGATCCTTTTATGTTATTCAAATTCAAGAATGCTATATCATTTCAGGAGTTTCAGGAATTAATCTGAAAAGATGTCATATCTCTAATTCTGAGTGGTGCTGCTGATCTTGTCCAGTGCAGTCATCCAAACTGAGCCACCCAAAGGCCACTTTAAGAAGCTCTGAGTCTTTTTTCAGCCACATTGACCACTAAAATTCACTAAAGATGATATATTTGAATTACAAGTTTGTAAAGTGCCATGACTTTGAGATTCTGGAGCGTCCTGTGAAACAGTCTGAGGGG
>NC_034413.1:25054554-25103473 GCF_002078875.1 Numida meleagris
TGTCTCCAGAAATCTGTAGAACTGTATGTGTTTATATGCTCCAGGGCTGATAACTGCTTTTAGTTGGAGTCCTAAGCACTGAGAGAACTGTAAATATTATTAAAGGCTGAATAATTAGATATGTAAATAGAGGACTGAAGTTTATTTTTTGGCTTAATTTCTTAATTGATTTTTCTTTAAACATGAAATCTGGTTTTCATAAAGACTGATCAGTTATGATATTACTTAATAATTCTGCTGGGTATTTTCAGGTACACAAGCAAAAGTTTAGAAGAGTTTCAAATATCTGTTCAATTAACATCTTTATTAGCTGAACAATTATTCCTATGAGCTGATACTTCTATATCTGTTAAAAGTTTTCATTAAATGCTTAAATTAGTTGGTTAAAATTAGCCATAACTTTGAGAAAGTCATGTCAGACTGCTGCTGTATAGAAAGAGAGGTTTTTATAAAGGCTTAGGAAGAAACTTTGTCTTAGAACTTGAAAGCCGAATTTTGCATAAATATTTATTACAAATTTAGAATTTTATTAACTAATTTGTTTGGAAAGGAATTGCAATTTATTGTCCCTGTCACCAGATAGTAGTGTAATGGTGTAAGAGCTAGCTACATTTGAGTTTGGTTGTATAACAACATATCAGGAATAATGATCTAATGGAATAATATTAGAGAGTCTGTACATATATTTTTGACAACTGCAGCCTCAAGGATAAATTTCTGCCACGTTAAATTGTTTCAGATTTCATTTACTACATGGGTAGCCTGTAACTTGTTCTCTGCAAAGAACATCCTAAAGCTAAGATCTATCAGTATGGATATCTCACCTTCCTCTTTGCAAATTAAAGAGGGGTGAACCATGAAAATAAATTATCTGAGAGATGGAAAGATCCTTTACAGTAGTCACCCAGTTTCTTTCTCTCTGTGTCTGCTTCATTTCCTCCCCTCCACTCACTCATTATTTTGCCTTAGAACATTATTAACATATCATTTAGTAATAATACATCTATTTAAATAACTGGGTTTCATATACTTAGCCCTGAAAGTTAGTCTTCAAAGAAAATTTACCTTACATGCTGGGAAAAAAATTTACTATCCTCTGGCTCTATATCATGAATGTTGTTGTGACTCTGCTGTTAAAAGGTGTGATAGTATCTGGTTCAACAAAATAGGAGGGAAAAGGAAATTAATAAGCTTGATCTTGAATGGTTCACTGGAGTCCGATTAAAAACAATTTAACATCACAGATGATATGACCCATAATATATAGTGAAGCCATGTCTCCAACTTTTCTTTGGAGAGAGAAGAGAGATTGTTAGTGGAAATTGACAATGAGGTCTTCTGACAAATACTGACTTTTTCTAATGGTAACTACTGCAGAGACACTTTGAAAACGTGTAAGATCAGGATCTGGACACAAAATCCTCTCTGGAGTTGATAAGGCAGTTTGTGTTCAGTAACTGTAAGCAACTGTGGTCCTTTACTAGCAGTTCTGAGTTTTGAGTGAGAAGCGGTGCAAAGAAGAGAATAAAATGGATAACACTGAACTTAGTAGGTTACTTTTATTGTAACTTATTCCCACTGAAAAATGATTTCCTGCAAATCCTGACTTCTGTTTCTGCAGATGTTTATACTGAATTTTAAAAAGATTTCACTTCCACTGAAGTTCTGAGTACAGTTTTATTGCTAGAGAAAAATGCTGTATGAGGCTTCAGTTATCAAAGAATAACTGGTACAGTGAAATTACAGTGTATTTTCTTTTTACATGTGTGTACAGCAATCACTAATAAGGTCACTTATAGACCAATATTTATTAAACAGGAGGTCTGGAAAGCCTGTTTGCTTCATATACTTGCTTAATGTTATGCTTATAAGTAACTTTCCAGAAGATGCTTTGCTTGCAATTCATTGGGCGTAGCTTCTGTGGCTTAAGAGGATTCATGACATCTGAAAACACATGCAGACTCAGTACCCAAAAAAGTAAAAATGCATCACATCAAGAGAAAGAGTAGACATTTGAATATCTTCTGGTTTAACGAAGCAGTTCAAGGGAAGAAAGGATATCACTGTGGCACTTCATTCAGCATATGTCTGTGCGTCTTAAAATAGTTAATTTTATTCATAAAATTGATCTTCACACAACAAGTGTTAGTTTAATAAGAGCTAGTAGGGCTGTGGCACTATGAAACAGATCTTTATCAGGTACCAAAGAGAATACAGATCTTTCTGTGTGTTCAAATAGCATGTTTGTACCTAGATATGCTTTTCAAGTATCTGACAATTTTTTGTAAAGTCTTTGGATAATGTTCTGTGTGGAAGACCAAAAATTCCCACTAACCTAAATGGGATAACAAATTACTCTCAACATCAAAGGTTACAATTTTTGTTCTATGAACGAAGAGGAAAATGAAGGAGAGAACATTTTAAATGGTATTTTATAGTTATATTCTCAGCTTTCCAGTTCTGAAATGAAGGATTAAATTCACCATTAGAGCTCAAAAATATGAAATTTTCTCAAATTATTCCTTCTATCTAAAGAGACAAGTAAATCCGGTTCTATTTGATTTTCAACTGTTTTAAGCTTTATGCAGTTTTTGATGCATTAGGACATTAGTTTGTTAGAAGGATGTTGCTATCATTCTATCTCTGTATCTTATATAAATTATGACATTTTATAGTGACCACTGTAGTTATAATAGCACTATTTTGAACTTAGAATGGAATTCTTATATGTGGACTACATATGAGAATTATTAATTCCAAGTGAAGAAACAAGGCTCTAGAGCCAAATAGGTTAAAGCTGGTATATTCAACACCATTCAAGAGTACTACTAATAAGTAAATTTAATTTGTTTATTATTTTATTTATAATTAATTTAATTATTAAATATAAGTAAAAATACAGGATTTAATACTTAGGCCTAAGCATGAAATAGGTCACACAATCTACTGTTCATAATCTAGTTTGAGTTTGTCTTTAGAGATCTCAATATTATGGATAATGCTGTTAATATTGTTTGATTTCTTTTTAAAGCTGTAATTAATTGCAGTACAGTACTATAATATAGCTGTTGCTGTTCTTGTCTGAATCAGAAAATTGTATGTTATCACCACGAGAGAGAAATATACAATCTTCTTGGCACTACATTGCATTTTGAAGAACTGGTGACGTTTTGATGTCAGTGCTGATAACTTTGGAAAATAAGTTGTACTACGTATCTATGAGTATAAAACATGTCTTAAATATGCTGTTCCAGGTTCAGAGCTGCATGGTTTACATTTGAATTCTTTCCTCTGAATTTATTGTTGCATAACTAGCAATTATACTTTTGTCCCAGTTTTTACTCATCATAGATTCTATTGTTTCTTTGATGATAAATATAAGTACTTATAAAGTACAGCTTACAGTTTTGCTGTTCCTCAAAACAGTTTAGTGGTTACTACCTATTTCTGAGTTACCTTCTGGTGCCAGAATGTAAGGTTACTGGCATCATCACTCTCCTTGAGTACCCTTTCTCTGGTCCTGGTATATGGGATACTGCAGATGTCAAAGCTGTTTAAATTGTTCATCAGGTTTGCCTTTACCTTTTCTGTATGTGGCGTGTGTCAACAGTTTACAGGTGTTCAGCCCAGTTCCGTGACGAATGGGACGGGGGACCGATGGGCCCACACCCCGGGAAAAGGGAAAAAGGGTAAGGAGATGGCCCTGAGAGCAAGAACAGCGGCAACAATCTGAGGAGAAACAAACTAATTTACTAAATGTCAACGGTTTACGGGCGTTAGGCCCGATTCCATGACGAAGGGGACGGGGGACCCACGGGCCCACGTCCCAGGAAAAAGGGGAAAGGGGAAAAGGGTAGGGAGATGGCCCTGAGAGCAAAGAACAGCGGCAACAATCTGAGGAGAAACAAACTAATTTACTAAATAAAATATCGGAATGCAAAACAACACACTATAATACAATATAATTACAATTTAAGCTGATAAATCCAATACAGAGAGAGAGAATGTCCCAAAATCAAGGTAGGCCTTACTCTACTACCAACGATAAGACGGCTGGAGAGCGAGGTGCTGCCAAGACGAGAGACGGCGGAAAAAGGAACGAGGTCTCGTGATCTGCAAGTTTTTATACTGTGAGCTTTTATCTTTTCCCTCCTGCTGGAAAATGGTAAC
Source organism: Numida meleagris (assembly GCF_002078875.1). NCBI lineage: Eukaryota > Metazoa > Chordata > Aves > Galliformes > Numididae > Numida > Numida meleagris. The sequence goes on from NC_034413.1 coordinate 25,058,725, forward strand.
AGGAGCAAAGTACCTTGGGGAATGTAGTAGTCCTTCTCTTCTGAGAACCAGGTACATTCACTACAAGATGTTATGATGTGGAATACCAATAACCGAAAATCATAAAACCATCACATGGTGCTATTGTTGAAGATTTCTTGACATCTTTACTTATGCACCACTGTCATGATACAAGTACTGTATGCAAGGCAATTAGGCATCTGTGTCCCCTTACCAGAAAAGGTTTTGGTCAGCTGTTAAAATATGATAGAATTCTGGGATAAAAATATACATATATAGTTTATCTAGTAAGATGTTTTAATACAAAGAATATACCTAGAAGAATTAATTAATATTATTTTGGCTTGGCGTATTTGTTAATTCATCTGTACATCCTTCAAAAAGTGTTGGTTTTGAGCATATCTGTGCCTAGATATAACTTTGAAACTAATTGAATGAGTAATATTTCTCTAGGCAGTATTTGAATTCTGTGATTGACCTGAATCTTTGTATTTTCTCTGACTGGATGATCAAGATTGCACAAATTACTATTGCTTCTGTCTGAACTATGTTCTGTTTCACACTCTACTTTCATTTACTGTGGTTAATTGGTTACAATTCAAATGTCACAGGATGGGTAGTATTGGAAAGCCTCATAATGTTCAGGGCTTCTGTAACTGTAGCAAGTGGTATTCGATGCTGGTTTCATAGACATATTTCTTACTATTGACCACATTATTTTGTTATTTTCACTTGTTCTTTGGCATTCCAGTGATAAGCTAAATGCTATCCTGAAAGCTCTCTTTATGCCTTTATAGGGACAGTTCTTCATCACCAGATGATTGTCTATATGTCATATGGGTAGTAATGAGTACAAAAGCAACAGAAATATATAAGATCAGTCCTTGCTGAAAGTTGACATTGAGATCAGATGAAAATAACTGGACATCCAGTGTGATGAAGAATCAGAGAGAAAAATCTCTTAGAAGTGCTTCTATGGATGTCCTTCTGTCTTTTCCAGTTATATGCAGGGAGATGGGTGACCCCACATTGCTTTCTACCTGGGGCATCAGCTTTAGAGTTCAAAAACAGAGATAGTAATTATAGTAAATCCTTCAGTCCTCTTCTGTTTCTGTATGAGTAGAGTTAAAGGTAAAAGTGTATTCTGTTAATGTGTACTCTATCTCTAAGTTAAAAACAAACAAACATACATAAATAGAAAATAATTTACTACTTAAAACAAGTAGGAAAACAGACATGCTTGGTGTTAAAACTTTAACATTTCTAATAGAGTAGGAACTCAGTACTTAAATTTAGCATTTTAAAATCTATGTAGCTTATAAATCATTTTTTAGTGCAGTATATTTTCTGCAGACCACTAGAGTTGGTCTTTGCTTGATATTACCTTGTAAATTATTGAGACAGTTTCATACAATGCATCACCTTTATTCATTATTAAGAAGGCAAGCCACAGAACTCCCATATTTTCACTTGGGTACTATTAATAACAAGAAGAAAGCTAACCAAGGCAGGACAAGAATAAGGATAGTACAGAGAGAAAACATTTCAAGTAAATTTTCTTCTGCACTGGGGAAAGAGGATAAACTTTTAAATCTACCAAACTGTCTCGCTCCAATTTACAGGAGGGAGAAGGGGTTCTTTTAATATATGTATACCCAACAGCAAGATTAAGACACAACGGGTCAAATGTTGGCCCGACCAGTTTATTACAAACCCTAGTAGCTTAGGGAGATGGGGAAGGGAAGGTGGGCAATAGAAAAGAGATTAAGAAAAAAAAAAAAAGCAAGGAGTCTTTGTAGAAAGCAGGAGAGATAGTCACCACCAGGGGTCCAGTGTTGTCTGTAGCGCTGATGTTGATCTTCTTGGGTGATGGGTCATCAGGGCTTGTTGTTCGGTTGCCAACCGCTTTGATTGATGACAACCTCCATCAGCAGTACGAACTTATAAATAAGTCCAAATTGGTCGAGTCAGCTCTCTTTGGAGTGGCAGCTTCTGGCTTTGGGATCTCAGCAGAAAACCCATCTTCTGGGCCTTGCCAGCAGATAAGAGGGAGCAGGGAAGTGCCCACCTGCATCCTGTTTTTCACAGGATATGGTGGTATCATTCCCCAGTCTCCCATACCAAGCTGGTGCTACTTGGTCACAGGCCAGATCTTCTGCCAGTAAACACTCCTGAGCACTCTCTTCCTGGGGCAAACAGCCCTGAAGGAAATGCTTTCAAATGTTCACAAGGTGATGTTGATTGCCACACAGTGACACCCACCATTTGCCTCCTTGGTAAGTCAGAGTCTTATCACAAAAGATACCTCAGAAAGCAAGCTTTGAGCCAAAAGAAAAGAAGGGTTCAGACACAAACATAAAATACAGGAATAATCTAAAGCTGATTGTAGCTTTAGATGATCTGTTATTTTATTTAGTGTTTCACAAGTACTTAGTCTTCCATTATCCTGTATTATGCTAGCAGAAACTGTAGGATTTTTTTTAAGAGAAAAGATGGAAAAAAATCTTAATTTCAAATTCTCAGATTTTCATATGCATTAGATTTTCATATGCAAGATTTCCAGTGCGTTATTTATTCATATACTTATGTTATATTCCAAGGTAGATGACATGGATACATGGAACGTACAAGTCAAGTGGTAATGGCTAGCAAGTGCTTGAAGGCCAATATATGAAATTTTGTATCCTAATGCTAGGGAGAAATCTGAAGAAAGAGGAATGCCCTTTTAAATTGTTGAGTCTCAAGAAGCATGTAAAACTTCCCACAGATGTTGTAGGACACTTCTGGCACCCTGATTTTTCACCCTAAGCTCTAGTTCTGTATTGCAAAATGAACTTTCTAAGCTCTGTGTTCCCACTACCACGTTAGATGCCTGAGATGCTGCTGACAAATAATGCATTCTTTTACTGTCACCATTCTCCATGCATGCATCTAACATTTTGCTTCATTTCTGTAACACTTTATAATTTAATACAGGTAAAAATCAGTCTAAGACATATATTCAATTCATTATTGCATCTTATTTAAAAAAAACAACCATGTGCATTTAAAAATATCAAAACATAAAATCAACCATAAATATACTTGTGTCCACTTTTGCTTCCTAAGTGTAGCTAACGCATTTTGGAAAATGTCTCTCTCTGAGATCACCCTGGAAACATGGTTTTATAAGTTATATTTTAAACCTTTATAAACCCCATAAGCCTTAGATTTTAACAAAACTTAACCTCTTTGCCTAATGAGTCAGTCAGAGTTCTGCACCAACATCAGAAGTGGAAAACATATTTGTAAGGGTTTTTTTTTTTTGAAATTATTTTCTGCTTTTGAACTTGTCTTTTTTGCTTACTTTGTCATGAACATGCAATATTTTGTAATGCAAATACAAAATTTTATGTGTGGGTCAGAACCCTTCTCACATAAATACTAGGGTTCATTGTTGTGCTGGATCCATTTCAGCAAGGATTTTACCCAATCAGAAGAAGAAATCCAATGGAACTTTGATGTCTGAACATGCATGAGAAACTGGAGCAATAAGATTTTGAAAACATAGTGAAAGCTGAATCTGCAAAAATTCTAAAGCCGAAATATAGATTAATATTTCATTTGTCGGAATAAAGAGATCCGTAAAACTCCAAATCTAAATGGGAAATTGTCTCAGAGAATAAAAGGGAAACATTAATTAGATCATCTTTTCTGCTCATGGCTGCTTGGGAAAAAATAGTCTATGCTATTATAGTCTAAATAAATAAAGAAATAGTCTATTTCTTTTCAAAATTATGTATTTCCTATCTCAGATGTGGCAATAACTGGTGTTAGTAGAAAATATACTTTTTAAGCAATTTAAATTATGAATTTTCTGTAAAAACTGTTTTAATCATTTTAGTACAGAACTCCATACTTGAATGAAACTAGAACATGAATTTGGCAAAAGGAAAAAATGAGATTGCTATATAGTGGAGGCGCAGCCTGAGTTGTCCAGTCTCAGGTAAGCTTTTTTATGATTTCTTAGGTAATATGTTGACTTTAGGATGATCTTCTGCCTGCCATAGAGAGATCTTTGATTTGAGGTTTCAATAAAAATTTTTAAACAGGCAATTTTCATGAAATTATTGAGGTTCGTCTGAATATCCATTCACTTTAATTTTCTATCATTGATAGAATACTTAGATACTTCATATTTTTAGTAGTTGCATCCCTCCTTTTGACCACTTGAGATAAAGAACTCTGGGTTGTTCTTCACTTAAGTACCAACTCTTTAAGTCTATGGAAGTTATCAAACAGGTGCGACAGAGACTTATCCAGGATGACACATTTTGCTTATGTAGCAAGGACTGGTTAGTTTTGCAGTTCACAGAGCACCACTTCATGCAACATATGGTGCCACACTTTATTTTCCATCTCTACTTACAAAAAGATCAGTTAATCTTTATTGGAAAGCAAACATGATTGTGATATAGGGTAGGATATCACAAAGTTTCAGAACAGAAAAAAAAATTCTTTCATTTAACTAGTGTGTCTTACTGCATAAGAAGATGGATTTGATTGTCTATGAATTAATTCAGATATTCTCCGAGACACACTTTGAATACAGAATTGCCTTTATTATTGAGATTTGTTTTCCTTCTTTTTATATTCCTCTTAGTTTATTTTAAAGAACATTTTCACAAAAGAAGAAAACATTTGAATGTTTTGTCTTTGAGAGAAAAAGTAAAGAAAGGAAATGTGGGAACTGCTTAACTGCTTTTTTTTGTTAACTTTTTGATAATTCTTCTGAGATGATCACTTCAATTTCTTCCATGTTTTTCCTGAACTACCTTTAGTTTCTTATGGTTAATGTTTCCTATTAATACATCGTAATTAACTTACCAGATTTTATCTACCATATCTCAGTTGGGTCTGCATTTACAACATCTTTGACTGAGATAGGTTTTGATGCTGGAGAATCTTAAGATTCATCATTAAAGTGGTTAGACAAATGCATAGATTTAAAACACAGCTGAGTCTATTTGTAGATCTTTAGATGAAATTAGTCAATTTTATTGACATCAGCAAAGATTGGTTGAAACAGTGAAGCCGTATGTCAGATATGTTGGAGCGACTGCATAAGTATTGGTGGCATGGTGGTAAAATATTCATTCATCTTGGTCAAGATACTCAAAATCTCATGAATCTGAAAATAAATAAAGACAAACTAGTATGAATAAAACTCAATGTACTATCAAATAATCTTTTTTTTACATTTCTGCTAGATCTGCTGTGGGGTATCATGAATGATCAGCACAACAGAACACTAAGAAATTATTTCTGAGTTTCAGCTGAGCAAAGTGGTGCTCAATGCTAATGCTGAAAATAAAGCTTAGAACAGCACAGTAATGGAAAAATATGAAATATCAAATAAGGGCACAGCAATGATGATAAAAGACTGAAGTAATCTTAGGAATATGGTTTGTGTTTATTCATAGAGGAAGTTCTGCTGAGTGACTACTTCTGCATTGAAATATATAAGGAATAGCTGTAAATATATAGTATACATAATAATAAAGGAATATTGTATCTTTATAAGTAAAGAACTTTATAAGTAAAGAATAAGGAGCTGATACTAGAAGAAAGAATAGTAACAAGTGTTCTCAGAATATACATAAATTAAGTGTACTTATTTTGAGCATAATCAATAGAGTCAAGTATTGCGTAACTTTCCCACTTTATCTCACTCTATGAGATACATCATGTTCAAAAGCCAACTTTCTCTCATCTGGTCTTATCAAAAGAATAATTCTCTATTTTTTTTTTCTGGAGTTTACAACCGTCTTGTGACGTCTTTCCATAAAGAATCTCATTTACAATATTGGCAGAATCTTATTAAAGATACAGTACATAAGTTAAGATTCAGAGAACAGGTTTAGGTAGCTGTACGTATATCACTAAAACATTCACTGCTGTTGATTGCCCAAAACAGGAGCCTTTGCACCACTTCCTACAGAATGTACTCATCTCCAGACTGATGCGTTAGTGCTGTATAACCTCTGTAATAGCAATCTTGCTATACAATAACCAGCAGCAGTAGTCTTGGTTATGTTCAAGTTATGTCTGCTGACAAACTTGCTTTCAGCTTTACTAAAATTCAGAAAGTCACTAAAGGACATCTTGAAAGTTTTTAGACTTTACATCTCAGCCATTGCTGTTAAACTCCGAGTTTAAACTGAAGGCCATCTGTGCAAAACTGGCAATGTTTTTTAGTTGGTTTATACTATGTGTCATGGTTTGCACAGATGTCTGTAACAAGATTCAGCCTTCTGCTCCCTGTCTGTGAATTTTTCCCCTCACTCTTCAGGCAGTAGTGACAGAGAGCAGAGAAGGACAGAGAACAAGGATGCTCAGAAGTTCAGGACTGAATCTGTGAATTAGTGTTTTTATGGACATTCCTAAGGGGAACCAAAAAGGCAGCAGAAGTCTTCATGCACTCCATGAGTTGTGTTTGAAAGGAATCCTTAAAAGCAAAATATAGTTTAATATTAGTATCAACATGAGGCCAATAAAACACAGAGAGGAAAGTCTGGAGTTTCTTTTCTTCTTCCTGACATCGAGTCTTGTTCAAATAGAATTATAAAGAACAAATATTAAAAAAAAAAGAGAGAAAACAAGGACAGAGGGGAGGTTTTACCTTCAAGCCAGCAGATCTAACAAATAACAGACTTAGATCTGTTGAGGTGGGAAATGTCATTTATATAGCTTTTTTTTGTTTTCAAAGTAGAATCATGCTGTCAGAAGTAGTGGAATTTTAAATTTCAAATCCACGATTCATGCAGTCATGTTTTCTGATTTGTTCAATGGTCTGCAACCCTTCGTATCTCATGGATGGTCTTTCACTTATACACCCATTTTGGAACGATTTTTCTTGGTTTTCCTCTTTCCCTCCTTATGGCTCCAAATCTATTCATTTTCTGGCATCTCCTTGAAATCCTTCTGTTTTCTGTTAACCTGTCCATTCCTTTCATCTTTCCTATGGCACAGCAATACCCACCTGTATCTGAACTGCTTACAAATTCCAGCCTCCTTTTCATAGAATCATTAAGGTTGGAAAAGACCTCTAAGATCATCCAAATGTTCACCTATCACCAATGTTGCTCTTTAAACGTTTCTTGAATGCCTCCAGGGATGGTGACTCAGCCACGCCTCAGGACAGGTTGTTCCAATGCATCACCATTCTTTTTGAGATGAAATTTTTCCTAAGGTCCAACCTGAACCTCTCATGGCACAACTCCCTTGTCCTGTCTCTAGGTACCCAGGAGAAGAGGCTGAATCCCATCTCGCCACAACCTCCCTTCAGGTAGTTGTAGATGGCAATAAGGTGTCCCCTGAGCCTTTTCTTCTCCAGACTGAACAATCCCAGTTCCCTCAGCTGCTCCTCATAAGATTTGGGCTCCATACCTCTCACCAATTTCATTGCCCTTTTCTGGACACGCTCCAGGGCCTAAATCACTTTCTTGTAGTGAGAGGTCCAAAACTGAGTACAGTATTCGATGTGTGGCCTCACCAGAGCTGAGTACAGGGGAGTGTTCGCCTCTCTGCTCCTGCTGGACACATTATTTCTGATACAAGCCAGGATGCCATTGGCCTTCCTGGCCACCTGGACTCACTAACTAGCTCATGGTCAGCCGAGCTTTGACCAACACCCCCCAGTTCCTTTTTCTCTGCATGTTCATCCAGCCATTCTGCCCCAAGCCCATAGAAATGTATGGGATTGTTGTGACCAAAAGTCTAGGACCCGGCAGTTGGTCTTATTGAATTTTATTTGTTTCTATGTATATGTATTTTTTCAGTTATTACCTATATCTTTCTGAAATGTATCCGAACCTCTCGCTTTCTTTTTCTCCTCTCCCTATAATTTTGAATATTATTGTACTGTATTGCAAGGTAATACTTGGTCCCAATTCCTTTCTGAGTCTTCAGAGATAGCCAGTTATCTGATATAGGACTACATTATCCAAATGTAAGGTAAAACATGCATTGGTATGCATTCATTTTGTTGTTTACATCAGCCAGTGGAGGCTGCCACAGAAGAGACTGATTATAGAATAATTTTGTCTTGTGTGGAAACTTAGTACTTCATTTGACCAGCAAGTTAAATTCTAGATGATTATTTTCCAATGATGAGATAGAGTGTAATCTTGTCTTTCTCAAAGAATTCTTGAGTGTGGAAAAGAAACAGCAAAAGGCTTTTTTGTAGTGTAGTAAAAATTTGATTGCACGCTTGTTAAACACATATTTGAACCACTAGAACAGATCCTATTATTTTCCTTAAATCAAGTAGTCTTTGTAGTGATTATATTAAAAAAAAAAAAAAAAAAGTCGAATAATTTGAATTATAACATTCCAATACACCAAACCAAGGAACTCAGCATGTGTTAGGAATCAGGACTGAAAAAATCCCACCCAAAATCTATTAATAGAGACCTACTGGCATTGAGAATATAAATTCAGCTCCCTGTTGGAAATCCGGGCCTAAATCTAAGGAACTACTTTCCATGCAGACAGCCTGTCAAAACACACTGAAGTGGTGGAACACCAGCCCTGAGAAGATTAATGCCCAAGCCTTTTCTGTTTAATTTAAGCAGAGCTTTCTAGAGAAATTCAGAGGATTCTTACACACTGCTCCCAGGGAAAGCAAACATCTGACTTCCTTAAGACTGATAGAAAATTTTAGCATGAGTGTCCATCTAATGTCTGGCCTTTGACTTGTTTGCTTGTGCAGGTGTGAGCTGCGCATATTCTTCCTCACTTCCTGTACTTACTTTTGCTGTCTCTTAATTGTCTTGTGCACAATAGGTAGACATTAGCTGTGATAATAACTACCTCATGGACAAACACACGGACTAAATAAAATTATAGTTTAAATGGCCTGTGAATATCTGAATTTCAACTATTCATACTGGGGAGGAGTTAGAGAATACCAGCCATCCATTTGCTTTATTTTAGTGGATTGTTATGCAAGCTGTCAGGATGACCATTTTTGGATAAATTTTCTATATGTCCATCCTAGACTGCTGCAATATCTTAAAGGGGTGACTGCTAGGAAGGATGCCAATTAATGCTTGCTGATGGAATGGGATTTGTTGTTGATACTTGTTTAGGAGAAAGTCCTGTGAGTTCATCATCTCATCTGTCTCAGGCCGCAAGCAGACATTAGATTTCTTTTGATCTCTGCTGCCCTTGAGTGTATTTCAGCTGACAACTGCAGTGCTGAACTGATAATTTACTAGTGTATTGGGTTCTGATTCAATTCCAACAGAAGTCAAAGTGGACTTAAGAAATCCCAAGGATGTTAATAGATATTAAGCACCTCTATAACTGAATTGCTTTTTATTATCTTCTGGATTAATTTATAATTGTTTTTACATTTTAGTGATAACACATGCTACTGCTATTTTAAAAGAGTAGAATAAAAAGAAATGATTTAAGCCATTTTATTTTTATGACCATTTAGCCCTGAGGACAGATGTATAGTTCATATAGGTTTCTAAAGGTAGCAATTAACATTAAATACATATCTCTTTAAGAGGAGTTATTTTAAAAATTTCTTAGGGTCAACTAGGTTCAAGATTCAGGATCACTTATTGAAAGATTAGAGGGTGATATTAGTAACCACACAAAAATAGATGGGGTTGCTTTTTTTTTTAATCAACAGAGTAATCATATGCATTTATGTTTGTACAGCTGAGCACTTTAAAGCATGTTGAAGCAATGTGCCTCACTCAGAGAAAGTAAGGGTAATGTCAAGTTATAGAAAAGCATAAAAGATACAAAAAAGGAATCATTAAGGTACCTAAAAGCTGCAGTGGTTAGCTTTTAGTATCTCCAGAGGTCCAAGGTTGCCATAGATGACCAGCGTTAGTACATGCACTGCTTGCATTTACACTGTGCCAATTTTTAGCTCTATAATGTATTTGGCAGTTTGAAAAGTTTGGAGATGCAAGTGAAACTTGTTCCATAATTACTGCAATATTCACGAAGTAGAAAATTACTTCATCAGAAATTTAATATTTTCTGGATTTTTGTAGTAATTTGACATCTCCATATATCATTTCTAGTTTTGTATTTATTCTCTCATTGTTCAAAAACAAGAATGCAGTGAGGATATTGATATTTCTAAAGTTGTCTCTGTCACATCGGTTCCACAAAGCTCTGTACCTTGCAAAATTAAACTCTTTTGCATCAAAGACCTCTGAGATTATTGAGAAAACAATACATTTCTCATCCACATATATGTGTTTTAATAAGTGCATGCGCAAAATGATTACTTATTCAGAATCTTTGTGACTTGATTTCTGTTTCTCTTTAAGACTACTTCCATATTGTTGCAATGGAAGAGAATGTAGTAAGAAATCTCCTTCTTCAAATCTAGTTGAAAATACTTTTGGCCAAATAGTCTAATGCTGAATATCATCACAGCTTTACTAATTGAATGATCCTGTTCAGATTTACACCAAGTGAACATTTGTGTTAGATTTGAAGAATAAAGAAATAACCTGTATTATTAAGAAGCTGCTCACATGGAAGGTGTATATACTCCACTGTGCCATTTTCTTTCTCAGGTCAACTTCCAATGCTAAAAAAAAAAAAAAAATGATAAGATATTGTAAAGTAGCTAATTAGTATTATTACTTACACTGCAGATGTAGATACTGTTGGGATGTTTCCAGTTTTCAGAAATACCTATTTGAAATTACAGATTTAAAAGGTTGGCTTGAATTAACTGAACTGCACTGTAGGCATCTTGGTATTTAGAAACCAGATGGTATTTTAATGAGGTGAAGCAGCTTCTAACTATTTTGAGTTAGCAGAGAAAACAAGTTTACTGCTTTACCTGTACAGTAAATATATCTAGTAAAGTGATAAATTTTTTTTAAAATGGGATTAGTTGTAATTTCAATGAAAGCAATTTACAATTTTACATTATACTTAGAAAATTAATATGTAAAAAGAAACTATTTGAACACTATTTGCTCTGTTTAATTAGATAATGAATGCAATAATACCTAAGAGCCCCAGTGATTATTTGGGCCTTATTTAACTGACAGAAGTTAACTACAGAAGAAGGCATGCTCTGGTCTGCAACCAGTGTTGTCTTATTGATCATAAATGATAACTGAAGAAGAATACGTTTGCTGCTGTAGCAAGTTAAGTAGAAGAGAATCAGCATTTCCCATCATGATGTGGTTGGTGGGGGAGATGTCTGGTGGTTCTGCAGAATAGGATGTTGTCTGCAATGTGCTAGTGCTTTCCTCCATCCCACAAGCCCAGAGTAAACCAGGACTCATTTCAAGAACAGTTTGCTGGTCTGTATTTTGCAGTTCAGACATAGCCTAAATGATTTAATTTGTTTCACTTGAAAATGTTTGCATTAGCATAATCCTGCTCCCAGCTTTGTTCTTTCAGCTCACAAAGGAGGAACAAAAGAAATTGTTATGGGGTAAAAAAAACACTGGATTAAATCTAAGACTAACCTGAAGCTAATGCAACAGGAGTAGCCTAACATCCTGCAATTACAATATCTTGCTGAAAGTTTTAAGCAAAGATCAATTACATCCCCAATTACTTTTCCATCCTTTTTATCTTCAGCACAGGACATACTGAATTTTGTTGTATGCGACTTCAGGCACTTAAGTTTTCCAGGAAAAAACGTCAAAACAAAATGCATTAATAATGCAAGGCCATCTTTTCATTCTTTTGTCCCTCATGTATTTTCAAGGCTGAGATGTCAGAGGTAGTCAGCAGATCTTAATGCCTCTATTCTTCAGACACAAAATGCTAATTTGAGAGCAGAGTTTGCTCCTGGCTTCACCTTCCATTCACACAGTTATCTCACACACTCGTTCTGTGAGAGACAACTCTGCCAGGTGAAGAGTCAGTTTGCATTGCTGCTGCTTGACAAGTTTTATTTATTGTATTTGTTCTGGGGAAAAGTGGCTTTAATAAGAAAGCCTTAAAATAGTACCTATCTGTTTCAGTAGTGACTCTCTTGTTGCTTTAGTATGTAATCAGTATGAGTCCAAAACATTCCAAATCACATATTTGGGTAGGCTGAATAGTATGGCAAATGAAAAGATAGTGATCTAGCAAATGTTATGCATTAGTAATCTGCAAGTCATAGGAAGAAGAATGTCAACGAAACCTACATTATATATGTTTGCAAAGCCTGTCTTCTGCTTAATTAAGTCCATATTACTTAATCAGAACTGAGGCATGAAGGAGGTATAGCTATGTATCTCCTTTGAGAACCAATTTTGTGAAAACAAAAGCAGTCCAAGGAGGTTGGCAGTAATAGAAATTTATTAACAAATCACCAGTTTGGCAGGCGTTAGCTGGACAAAAAATTCTATTCACTAGGGGGAAAGCATCAGCTAAGGGCACAGAACATAGTTCACAGAGACAGGTATTTAAAAGTTGGCAAGCAAGACAGACTTTGGACTGAATAGAGGGTCCAGAAACATAAGGAGAAATGCAGTATCTTTCTTTCTTTCTTTCTTTTTTAATTTACTCCTTTAAAAATATTGGATATAGCACTTTCCTTCATAAAAAGAGTGTTAAAAGCATAAAATCATGCATGTGATCACAAAATTGTTCTTCACTGCCAGAACCACTGAAGATAGATTTCTTTTACCAGTGTAAACCAGACCTATACGTGTCTTCATCATTGAAAGCATCCAACCCTCTTTCAGGATATGAAGGTATTAGTGCACATAGAGGTGTGCTCACAGGGAAAGCATGTGAAACCCACCTACTCTTATTTCTTCTTCACAATTATGCATCTTTAGAAAAAACTAAGCAATTAGGTGCTTTACTAGCCTAGGTACAAGATCTTGAAGAGGTAAGCCAAAAAAAGCTTCCAAAAAGAGAAACTAAATCAATTTTGATGGAACAAAATGAAGGGAAGAGAGTATATTAAAATGGCAAAAAAATGAGGAAAGCTACTTCTTTTTTGACATTTTGTCTGACTTGGCAACAGAACAACTGAATTTCTATATACTGTTAAGTATTTCCATCTCTATATAGGTAGCATATTTATTTATTCGGATGGTTTAAGTAGTTTCTAATTGTTTTCACATTTCACTCATTTCTAAATGCAGAACATCAGTAGTAATTCCTTCTATATTGGCTATTTTTGATTGGCTATTAACTGCTATATAGGGAAAAATACTTTTATTGCAATTACATTTTCTTTGCTCATGTAGCAGTCGCACGCATAGATGCCCACATATTTATTCTAAGCAAAGTACTTTAATTTTATACTAAAATCTAGTTAAAATGTTCCCAACTTGCAACAAGAACTTAATCAGAGGAAAAAAAAATCTGAATATGCACTTAATTAAATTTAGAGTAGCAGATTGGAACCCTTCTTTGGACAACTATTTGCAGTTAAATTTCCAGTAATTTTTACACTGATTATTTCTTGAGGTAGAGACTGCATAATGACACCCTCCTGATTAGCAAGTGAGCAGACTGCAAACTGTATTTTAGTGTTATGGTGTAAATGATTAGAAATTAACCAACATGCTGATCTGGATTTAATTTCAGTAAGTAGTATTTCATCAAGGCATAGTAACATTTTAATTAAAACTCGTTGAAAATAATGCTGTATTAGTAGTATAAAAATGAAGATGACTTGGATGTTAAGCCGTTTAGTAAGTAGTATAGTTCAATCTTCTATCTCACAACTAATATTTTTGTATTATAAAAAAATTTTTGCTTCTATTCTTTTAGTGAAGTTTAGGTAGTGATTCATTTTGATAGGTGTAATACCAGTTCAGGAAACAATCATATGGAAAAGAAAAAAACAAAAACAAACAAGCAAACAAACAAAAAAAAAAACACAAAAAAAAAAAAATCATCCCACAAAACCAAACTCTAACCCCAAATTAATGTCCCCTATAGATGGGGTACTCTGCCTGCAGTAAGTAATAATGATAATAACCCAATGAAGCAAAAGAGCTTACCGTATTTTCTGTATTCTACAAATACAGAAAAGGATATAATTTTGCTGCAAATTTCATGCTTTCATATCATAAGGATCCTTTCTAGACAGAAAGATAAGTGGTACCATGACAATACAAATCTGCAATTTTTGAAAAATACTACTATCAGATTTACTTCTACTGTTACTTAAGGCAAAATTATACATATCAAATAACTATCATAATTGAAAGTTTTAGTGGAAAAGAAATGTAAAAATAATTCTTTATTATTGGAGCAACTTTTAAGATTCAAAGTTGCTCAGCTCTTTAACAACAACTCTTATTGTTGGAAATAAAAAAAATACAAACGAGCCTTCATCTGTAGGGATGCCTTTTCAAGATACTATATTAAATCTTCATCTGGAACATAAATTTATAATGCAGCTATCATTACAAACACAAATAGAGGGACCATGAACTGAGAAACTTTATGGGTTATGAGCTGTGAACCAAAGACAGCACAAGCCCTCCTCTCTGTCTGATGATTGTCTCACCCTCTGTTCCTTGGGATATGGAGTTTCTCTTTCACCTAAAAGTGCACATCCAAAATTCTGAATGTATTGCTTGAATGAGGGAATGAGTGAATGAATTAAATAATTTTATTCATTTCTGAATGAAATAGTGTTTTAATGAAGAAGCTGTTCTTTAGGGTCAGAGGCAGGTCAACATTACAGAGTTAATACCTTTTATTAGACAATTGGAAAACTGAGAGAAGCTTCTCAAGGTCTAAAATAGTTGTAGATTTCACAATTGAACATTAAAACTGAGAACCTACTAATCTATCTAATCTGATGGCTTGTTCTGTAAATCCTGTAGAAGTGAGAAAAATATCTTGTCTCTTTCCTTCAACTGATTCAGTTACTTAACTCTGACTGCAATAGAAAGTGATAATTTTGTTTCATATAGATTAAAATAACTGTATAGGAATGGGTCTGTAAGTATGTAAATATATATTCTGTGCAAGGACATCCACTTTCAAACTCTACTTCGAGTGTCTTTCCTTTGCTAGAAAACCACAACATTTGAGCATGAAAAGTCAAGAAAAAAATCAAGAGAACCAGAAGTAAATTTCTAATATGAATATTTGATGTTAAGCTCTTATTGCAACACATGAATTTAAGTGTTAGTAACAATGTGGGAATATCATATTCTAAAGATAATAATTCTTGTTCTTCAGGTAAATTTTCAAAACCATATACTTTCATCCTCTTAAAATAAAATCAGGATGCAATGGACATGGAAGTGGAGTTAATTTCTCTGTTCCCTTTAGAGGCTGCATGTGGAGTTGAGGGCAGATCTCTTAGCCCTGTCCCATCAGCCACACAAATCTGCAGCTCTGGCAGGCTGGTGCCTTGCAGCAGCTTTGAGATGACACCCATCCACTGTAATGGATGCCCTTCATTTTCCTCAAATGTGCAGTTTTCTTTCTTTTTTCCCCTTCTTTTTCTTTCCAATATATAAACTCATTTATATCTTTTTTTTTTTTTACATCATCTTCAGTTTTAGTTTTCTGTTTTTTACTTTGTCAAGTGCAAACCGTATGGCTCTTCTTCTGCCTTTGCCTTATGATGTACCTTATGTTGTCCTCTGTCACAGCCTTTTCTGGGTGACCTCTAGATATTGTCATCACTTTATTTGATTCATGAAGTGAGCAACACATCACAGTTTACTAAATCCTTTTGTGTGTATGCTGTCTCATGGTGGTTGGTTGTTTTTTTTTCCACAATGCAGCTTGGGATTTATTTTGCAGTTCTCTCTGTTTAAAAAAAAAAAAAAAGATAAAAAACTCTTTAGTTGTTAGTGATACCTCAAGCAGCTCTATCTTTTGAGAAAACTTCAAGAAAGATATTTTAGTCTGATTGATCAGAACATTTCTGTGTTTTGTTACAAAAAATTTGGAGATCACAGGTCATGTTTTGAAGAGTAAAATAATTCTAAAACAAAACTTATTAAAGACAGTCTTTTCTTTGATTCTAGTAGGTAGATTATTGATAGATATTTCCTTTGAAAATGTGTATTACATGGATTTTTTGTCATGGTGGCATCTGTTGTTTTGAGAATTGAAGAGTTCAACTCTTGTTTATCAATATATGTCTACCACTTTTCACTTAAAAAGAAAAAATGGAATACAAGGATCAACATAGCCATTCTAGATTTGCATCCTGGAAGATTGCTCAATAACTGTATTGTCAGCCTCTGTATTTTTTAACGTTCAAGATCTTATTCTGTTAGATAGCGTCAGTTGGAAAGTAGACAAGACAGATCACTAGGCTGGAAAAAGTTGGTCCTTGAATTTATTAATTAATAATTCATTATTTTGATTTAGTGAGTAATTTTAAATACTTCTAGTTTGAGGACACATACACTTTCATGCAATACAACTCATGTGAGGAAGCTAAAAGGATAATTCTGACTATAGCTCATATTTTTGGGTTGATTTCAGTGTGAAGAAACCAGATCATACATTAGCATGTGATTCTTTGGAAGTGATAAGTAATAGGGCAGTGATGACCCAGATACATCAACCACAGGGCTTGATCTGAACTCAGTGCAATCAGTCAGAAAAAAAATAAAGTAAACTTCAATGTCTTTCAGATCAAACACACAGTAAATCAAATGTTATATGCTGAATAAAACATACTGCTTCTCTTAAATCCCTCTTTTGTGTCAGCACTGAAAACCTTTCTTTCTATGGTACCAAATATGAACAAACTAAATTTTGAAATGCTGAAATTGAGATAAAAATTTTGAAGGACTTTATATTGAGAAATTCTGAAGTTCACTACTAATGAGTATTGGCATTTGAATTTGGGAGTCCTCATTACATCATATGATGTAATAGCTGTTAAATTATCAGTGACCAAATAGTGGAAGCAGTTCATGGCTACCAAAATATTTCTATAATAGTTGTGAAAAATGATGTTTTAAACTGCAGTTTTTATTTAGATTTTCTAACTTAGGGAGTACTCAGTAATTTAGAGTCAATGTACACAAGAGATGAAAAAGCCACTGAGTAAGTTCAAAAAACATGCTTGAGAAGCTCAGGTATTTCAGGAGAAACATATAGAACAGTAGATCAGTCTAACACTAACTTATATTTCTGTTTCCAATTTTCTTGTCATGTTTTGATCATGCTGTGCTGCAGTTTTCTACTCTTCCTCCTGTCAGTCATTTTCATTGGTGTGAATCCAGAATAAGTTTACAGGCTTTGATGGAATTGCTCTGCATTTACAAAAGTATATCTGAGATTAAAATCCTGCACTGTTTTAATGTGCCTTCTTCCCAGTGAAGCTTCCCTTCTACACTGATGGAGTTCCCAGAGCGTACTTTCTCTAGACGGATGCTTATGGCGTATAAATAATTTTGTAGGTACATTATAATAATGTATAGATTATAAATATTATATTATTATATTATTATTATATAATAATATAAATGATCTATCACAGTAACAGTTTCCTTGCAGCCCAAGTGATATGGGCAGGAATAGACAGTGGCAAGTGTACCTGTTTAAGTTTTACTGCTAGTACTGTGTTAAGTAAAGCCATGTTTATTTGTAACTTGTAGGAATTCTGTTCTTTTCTTCAGGCTTTTTAGATGCATTCTGTTTTTCAAATGAAGTGATCTTTTCTGCAGGTTGATGTGGATTCTTCAAGGATTTAATTCTTAAGTTATTTTTATTCTTACATCTTTTTCCTTAAGAAACTGTGTAGTCACAACAAGTGAAGGCTGAAATGAAAGAGAAAATAGAATAATGTAATAATGAGATATAAAACTTATTTAAATTTGATCTGATGAAGAAAATGTAGTAACTGCTTTGAATAAAATTGTAACCGCATATTTAGTACTGCATTACATGAGCCAGTAAAATACTATGTCACCCTTATTTTTACCATAATTGTAAAGACTGATTGTATGGGAACTGCTGAGTCATGGCCTGAACCACTGATTGAGCACTTGGAGGAAAGACCCAGTCAGCCCTGGGAGCACAGGTGAAGGCAATTCAGGCTCCACCCCTCTTAGGCCTCATTTAAGGGCTGACTGCCCCTGGAGATCCTTCCTTGGTGGGAGCCTTTCCCTTCAAGCCCAAAATCTTCTGATTCGGGTGAGCACTGTATTTTTCTTCCACCTTTTTGTAATGCTATTTCCATCACTTTAGTCCTTTTGATCACTACACTGGTCCTTCCATGAAATAAGGGCCAAATTCATGGTTCATCCTTACTTCTAGATGTAATATGGGAGATCGTTTCAAAACCATTGGATAGTGGTTCAGCATGATCTTGCTTATTTATGCATAAATAGCAGCAATGTGCTACAAGTTCTTTCAATATCTCCCTAGAAGTCTCTGGAAAGGTTTAAGTGCCCCCTCTGATATAACATTACTTGTGTGCATCATAAGCTTTCAGTCTTCACAATTCTGTGAGTTCCTTCTTTGCTATTTTTCAGATGGCAGAGCTGATGTACAAAGAAACTATAACTTGCTCAAGGTTGGACAGAAACCTGTGGCAGAAGGTATAGGCGAAACACTCTGACAATTATGATTGCATAAATACAAGTAATTCAGTTCCAATGTATGTAAGAGCAAATATTGAAACTGGATAAATTATTCACAACATGTTATTCTAAATGTTGAATTCCTCTTCTATGTAGTTTATTTTCAGATTGTTGTAAATGTGTTTATGCATCGGAAATACTCAAACAATGTATTCTCATACACAATATTTGTTCAGGTTATTTTCTGCATTCATTGTTCAGTGTGTGTTTTCAACCTGATTTTTTTTAATACTATCACAGGTTTGATGTTTTTCAGTCTTCTCAGTGTTTTCAAGACTATTATAGGTTCGTTTTTATTTAAGCACACACGACTGCACACACTCGTGAAAATAAGAAATCTTTTGTCATTTTAGTGACATTGCTGAAAAAGAATGCTTGAATACTCGATCTTGGGGAAAGAAAATACCCAATGTTATCATTGCCAAATCATAAAGTTTATTCATATATTCACAGCTTCTCTTCCTCTAATATTCACTCAGTCTAGTATACAGAATGCACGTATAGATATATTCTGATGTTTTGCTACTGCCTATGACAAAAATGCAGTTAATTAGGCATGCTGAAAGGAGAACTTAGCTACTTTAATATGCACTACTTCTGTTACAGAATGTTCAAACCATGGCGGTGAATCAATTTTGAAAACTCCAAGTAGCCTTGTTAATATAAATTAAATTAAAAACCCAAGACTGCTTGATATGCATTTTTTCCAACTTTAGCTGAAATCCTGCTTAAAAACAACTTCTCAGACTCTGCTACAATTAAAAAATATATATTTCAACAAATTCTCATTTAACTGTAATGAACTTTTCTGTATTTTCATTCACATCATTACTGATTTCTGAGATATGTGTACAAACAGAATCTCACTCTTTTATTCACATGTCCCAAATTCATTAACTGATTTTAAGATCGTACTTGTGTGGTGTTTTGTTTTGTGGTGTTTTTTTTTTTGTTTGTTTGTTTAGAAATAGTAGAAACAAAATAAAATTCTCCACTGTTGCTTCCATTGGTCTAAAAGCAAATGGAATCATGGTCATGGCACTGAAGCTTCCTGGTGAAAAGTGAGTTATGTTCTCTTCTAGATTTGAATTCTGCTAATGTAGAGTTATCCTTAAACAGAGGGGAGAGTTTCAAAATCAGAGAGTATGATCACACTTGTAAGGTTTTACTTAGGAAAGAGAGATTAGAGACACGTTACTTTTTTTTGGACTTTTTTTTTAGTCTCCGGATTTTATCTGATTCTCACTCATTTTCACTTGTAGGTTTAAATCCACTTCTGAAAGTCGCCATCTAACTGCATCGCATTTCATGCGAAGTCTCAATGCCTATGGAATATTTACAGTATCACTAGACCTATTATGGAAATATTAGACTGGGAAGACCTTAGGAGATCCCTGACCCAGAATGGAATTAGCAGATCATGTGGGATCCTTGACGGACAGGTACTGAACATTTTTGTGACTATGGAGATTGGAAACCTCAGTGGAATCAACCTATTTTAAAGGTTTTTTTTGATGTCTAAGCTGAACCTTTACTCTTTTCTCATCGCCATGGGTATAAAAAAACATTGCATTCTCTTTCAAACAACCTTTTGAGTATTTGGTGGTTATTATCATTTTCCCTTCAGTCTTCTCAGTCCCAATCTCTTCAGCTTTTCCCTGCAGGTTATGACTTCTAGACCTCTCAGATTTCTATTGCCGTGCCCTGGGTGCTCTCTCTCTGTGTATTCATACTGAAGTGCCGTGCTTGCTCTTCCATCAGGCACTGCTATCCCACTGAGGCAAGACTAGGACCAGGCAAAGCACAACAGTGTCAATCATGATTTATTCTGCTATCTAGACTTCAAGATGAGTGGTTTTCTTGCTACAGTATCATTGCACTGTTGACTCATATTAAGCTTCTGATTCTGTGTAACCAGTTTTCTGCAAAACTGCTACCAGATCATTGTTCCTCCCTCAAGTTTTGTGAAATTGAATAATTCATGGCTAAATGACCTTCCACTAGTCCCTAGGAAATAGCAATCCATCTTTTCAATCCGTTTCCCCATCTTGTCAAGATGAATCTTCTATGTGCTTAAAGTCCTCCATAGGTCACATTTGACACATACTCAGCTTTCTTATTCTTAGTTAAAACACTGTACAGGACTGGACCCAGAGCTCTGTCCAATTAAGTACACCCATCCATCCATTCAGTGCATCCCACTGTTGCAGTCTTGCCTCGGTTTATCTATCTTTTCTTTATAAGAACGTTCTCTGGAAACACTGGCTAAAACTTGCCAGCATCTACTTATCCCCAATTAGTAAAGCCTCTAGGCAGGTAAAGAACTTTAAAGGAAATGAGTCTGGTCTGACAAAACTTGATCCTGAGAGCTCCATTTCTGCAACTACTCATCTCCTTGTTACCTCCAGATATGAAAGTATGTGAATGACAAATAATGCAGTGCTATTAGTCACTTGACATATTTGTGTTTGCCATTACTTAAGAAAAACAGTTACAGGTTGAACTGGTCAAGCATTTTTATAGTTTTAAGTTCATAAGCATTTATGGAGTTTTTTTATTGTAAAAATGTTTCATTTTATAATGAAAATTTGTAGAAAAATGCATTTTTTACTTAAATTATTTGTGTCCTCCTTCTTATGCTCTTTTTTTTCCTTCCTTTCTTTATCAGATGAGAAAATATAAAAGGGAAGAAAAAACATAAATATTATAAAATATGAAAACTAAAGTTTGCTATGTAATTTCTGTGAACTGTGAAGGAAGTGCAGTGTTCCTTTTTGCAGTGTATGCAAGTAATACTGAAATCAGCTCTCCTCTGTCTAAGCCCTGTTCATGTACTAACAACTTCTTCGACTCATGAATAATCAGAATATCTGCAAAAGTTCTCTATCTTCTGTATATTTAAGGAAACAGTTTTACCGTAGAAATAGGCCTTCCTCGGATTCATAAACCGTGCATATTAATTCATAGTAAGGTGTCTAGATCACAGGTGAAACAAAAGTAAGACAAACTAATCCCCGCAATTCCTTTTGTCTCCCCTTTCCATTATAAAAATGGTATTATGTTTGCATGAGCAAACACTGAAACATTAGGCTGTGCCAGTGCAATCTTACTTTGCACCTTGTGAATATGTTTTTAATACTCTTTTATCATATGATTGTATATTTTTTTTAATGGAAATCCTTTCTCATTCTGCACATAATGAATAGTATTCTTACGTTTTCACAACCTGCTATTACTTGGATTGTTCCCCTTGCAATTCTTGAGTCATCTTAGTCCTCTTTTAAAAAAAACTCATCCATGATTCAAATGCTTTCCTGTAAACAGTTGTTTTATCCACAAAGCAAACAAGGATTTTTATGTTTCCTGCCCACTCCATCTGCTTGCTAAGTAAAGCAGTTTGGAAGTATCACTAATGGATATGGCTGAGCACACACAGAAAATATCCACATCTAGCCCCAGTATGTCTTACTACAGTACAAGCACTAGTACAAGACAAGCTTTTCTGCATTGTCTGTTTTTACCACAGAGAATGATGATGCAATATGGGCAGCAGTGCATGATTTCTGCTAAGCACACTGCAGTCTCTTGTATTTTCTTCCACTGCAGGCTGTTTCCATGCTGACTCATGTTTCCTAGAAGAGCACTTCGCCACAATAACCCACAGCACTGAGAACTCGCAGCTTCTCTGCACAGCAGGTCTTACAAAATAGATGTATACAGACTACAGTATTTACAGTAAGAACCTATTTCCCGGGACTTTGGGCAAACACTCCAAAATGAAATCAAAGCTCACAAGCTCCATTTCCCTACAAAGGCTTAAAATTAAAGCATGATGCACTAAGGGAGTGGGATACAAATATCCCTGTGCCTTGTTACTAGCCTGGGAACAGCTGCATTGTACAATGGAGAGAATAAAAAGCTCTAGCTGGACAGTAAAGTTTATTTCCAGGTTGGGTTCGGTTTGAAATAAGAGGATTTATCTTTGAATCCATGTAGCAGGGAGGGATTTCAATGTCCTCTTTCCTTTGGGGTGGAGGAAGCTATTAATAAGGCCTTTTATTAAATAATCTTATTTTTAAAATATACATAGAAGCACTAGCAATTTTCTGCTTTTTAACACTGGAAAGCCAAAAGATATTAATATGTAGCACATTTAATGCATAATTCTGTGCCCTAGAAAGTAATCTCTCTTGCTTTATTTTCAAAGAAAGTTCAGGTTGGATTCTTGCTTCATCCTCTGTAGCAATGTATCTAGCAACAATGATAAAAGCCTTGTATGTGTATACACTTCAGTACAACCTTCCAAATTTATTTATTTTTTTTAATTGACTTATATGTTGTTGCTTGCCATTCAAGAAGTGGCAAGATGGCAGGAGTTACATAAGGTATTGTACTCTCCATGCATAACAGCTGGAATTAAGGTAATGCGGGACACTAAGCACATATAGTACAGCTTCCTAGTGGTCTTGCTCACATTGCATGGGCCAAGAAGGCACTGTAGAAGTAATCAGATGAGACAGGAGAAAAAGTGTATACTCCTTTTCATTGAAGTGAAAGAAAAGACTGATCTCTATAAACTAGACGAAGCAGAATTTTTCTGGTGAAGGGGCTGAGGCTCAACAGGGACTGCCTGAGGAGCTGTGGCTGCATAGTGTTGGGAGGGAGGCTGGTAAAGCTAATGCCTGACACAATGACTAGATAAGTTGGCTTCTATCATCTGTTTGTTGCCATGTTTGTGGAATTGAGCTCTGGTTGTTTTGTTGCTGAAGTCATAGCAGCTTTCAAAATGTCCCTGGCTAAAGAGCACAGCTTTGATTCTGAAAGAATCTACAGAACTGCAGGAATAATTCTGTGCAGAATGCTATCTTCTTGCGTTATTGTCATGCATATAACTTTCCTATCTCTTTAGCAGTGAAAATGCTTTTTTTTTCAAACTTTTGCTTCCTAATGTTATGTTGGTGCAGTTGAACTAATCTCTTTACCTGATAAGAAATTGTTCCTACTTTGAAACTTCATGAAACATATGTGAATTTCCAAGCCTATAACCTATTTCCAGATAGCTGTAAAAAGAGAGGGGTTTTTCAAAAATAATTTGTTATCAATAAGGCACCTCCTTTCTTAATTGTTGAATGAAATGTCCCTCAATATAGGCTCACAGCATTCACTCTTCTGTTTGCAAAGTAAAATACAACTTGTTATTATCAGTACTGTTTCTCTTTGTTGCTATCCTTGGTATATGGGAGTTGTTTAGGTAAGATCTTATGAGAGCTTTTCCTTTAAACTACCCTGTTCGTTCACAAATTATTTGTAAAAAATTATCTTAAAAAATTCTGTTTCCCGATGTTTTAGTTAATAAATATTTTTGCAGAATAGTGTCAAGTATTTTTTTTGACAAAACCAGAAATAGACAGACCTTGTCTTTTGTTATCAGGTCAAAAAGACATTTTTTCATTGACTCAGTTTCTAGGATAGATTTTTATTTCCTCAGAGAGAGCAGTTATATTGATGAAATAAGAAATTTGCAAAATGCTGATGGACTTGTGACATCAGCTGAAAGAGTTCAGGATATTGCATTGAAGATATATTTTATGAAATCCAGTGTATCCTCTTTTCTGTGGAGTTGCAAAAATTTCTCTTTGGCCTAAAAAGAGGTTAAGACTGGTTTTATGATGAAAACCTTGAACAGGAGGTCTCACTATCACTGCCAAGGAGTTTGACTAACTTGCTGAGCTCTGTTAATCTTTATAATACCTAATTTCACCAGTCAGAATGACTCAAATGAGCACATTTGAGGAGGAATTTGTCCTTTTTCCTCAACTCACTACTCATTAGTAAAGTGGAGATAACACTTTTCTACTTTACTGGTTTTTAAAGTAAGTAAGCACATGCATTTATGGCCCCATCTGCTTGGGTACATACAGATGTTCCCAGCTGCTGAGGGTTTCTTGCATGTTAGTTCTGATGTATGCTCTTAAGGGGATGCTCCAGCTGAACTTTAACAAGCCCAAATCCAAGATGAACCTTTCTGGTAATCTATACTTAGAATTTGCCACTGATAAGCACAATACAGAGGAAGCTTAGGAGTGCAGCTGTTTAGCAAGCTTACCCTACAAAGAGTAGGTGGTACTTGTACCAGTCTATCTTTGCATTCAGAGCCTGGTTTTCATCAGCTTGCAAAGGAGTAATGTCAGTTTAGTGCAAAACTGACAAACAAACAAGCCTGTGGTTTCTAAAGAGATGTTCTTTTTGAGTCAGGTTTCATGCAAACCTAATTAGCACCCAGTATGGAGTGGATATTTGTTCTCAATTTTATTGTCATTTTATTATGAAGGTCCAATAAAGGCCTAGTTTTATTGTGTATGGACAATGCTCTTTTAATGGGATATAATTTGACAGGAAACCTACCTCACTGGGCTAGCAGAAATAAACTGTAATATTTTATAGACTGTTGAAACAAGAGGTCAAAAGCTCAGTGTGTGTAGATCAACACAGCTGACTTGGAAGACATCAAAGCATCATCAGTTTATATCAGACATGTTATTGCAGTTATTTGGTTTTGAGAACATTTTTTTAACATTGTAGACTGAAAAAGTAGACAAATCCCATCATCGTTCACTGCTAATTCATCTATTTTGCCTGTTTAAAATTTATCAAATCTGCTGTAGATACTGTGTGTACTTTCAAGTGGTAAAAGAATTGACAGAATTCTTTTTGAGAACATAGTATTTCTGCTAAGAAAGTAAATTTTCCCTTCTACTGCCAGAATGACAATTTTTAAAATCTACATGAATGACAGGTAGCATGAAGTGTTGGATTACAAGAGGGGAGGGAAAAAAAAAAAGCCCACAAGATTAGGTATAATCCTTAGAAATTTACTTGGCAAAAAGAGTAATTTTTTCACCTGGTTTGTATTTTCTTTACAATGGTAATACACTAAGATATGCTCTCAGTGTTTTCTTTGATCATATTGCTCAGTTCTCCTGCCTTTTTTCACCACAGTGAATAGGAACAGCCCCATGATTCAAGGAATACTTTCCAAAATAGTGCATCTGAAATGGTTATATAAGTCTACTGCATTAAATCTATGCAAAGATGGAGCAGCACACAAGTTCAGAGTTGGTTTTCACGTAACTATCTGGCATGGCAGGGCAGGGAAGAAAAGGAAAAATATTTCAGTTTGTGAAGTCCTCAAAATCAGATTTCTCTGACAAAAAGAAATCTTTTTCATGAAAAGTGTTTTTATTTTAATTTAAAATTCCTCTTGCAAAATAATATTTTCAGTTGTTTCAAAAAACTGGGTGCTTCTACTGAGATAATTATTTCCTTTCAGCTGTTGTTATATGGAATCGTGTTTCTTGCTTATGCAAGTTCTTAACAACTAAAAAAATAAAAACTCAATCTTCAAATTTTAATTTGTGTTTCTATAAGCATTAGGTCCATCTTATTCTCCGGATTATTTCACTGGCTCATTAGATTACCTTCTCTGTAGAATTTGCCTTAGTTTACTTGCAGTTTCTGATATGACAGAAAGAAGACATTTTTTACTAGCAACTATGTTAGGCAGCAATACTTATTTCTATTAGTGGAAATAGAAGCTGAAGGAATAGCAATTTCCCTGGAGTTCCTTCATTTGAATAATCACTTTTCATGTAAGTTCTCCAGCAAATCTATACTGATGCAAATATCTCTTGAGTTTTTAAAATCATTCAGTGAGCTCCAGAAGTGAACTCTGATTTTCTAGATGACCCACTGCTTAATACTTTAACCCTTTTGAAATTTAATTAACTTTTACATTTTTTTCTTTAAAATTTGAATTCTTATGTTGAAATAAATCCATGTCTAACACCAGAAATGCAGATAGTTGTGAAAGATTCTTTGGAAAAATTAACAGAGCTAGGTGAATTTCTCATAAGTAGTTGAATGACCAATTCAAAGAACTCTGAAATGTGGGGAAGTAATGCACATGGTTTCAGAACAGCATTGCTTAGCAGGTGATCCTTTTCAGTTCTTGAAAAGAACTTTCCACAGCTGAAGTTAACTTAGTTTCAGTAGTAGCCTGCAAACTTCCTGTGCATCTACAAGAGAAGTCTTTCTCAGGAACATTCAACTTACTCCAGAACTATCTTTTGCTTCAAAAAAGACCAACCAGCCACGTCATAGCATACGCAATTAATTGCATATGTAATCTAAGAAGGCATATGTACTTGCCACAGTCAAAAAGTGATAGGTTGGGACCAAGTGAAGTAACTCAATTTTGATGTGCAGATGATGCATATGTCTTTAATACTCATTCCAGTGCGGTTCCAAGTATATAGAAGTCAACACATATGCCTTAATGAGTTTTCCATTCCTTAAAATAGTTTTTAAATGAAACACTGTAATTACTCAAACTTTTTTTTCCAGAAATATGGCAACTAAGTCCAACCTGCGTTTAGAAGTTTCTGCAATTGCGAAATACTCTATGAACATCCAAGTGCTGTCTGGTGCTCTGGAGGGAGCTCTTTAACTCTTTTTGTCAACAACTCACATCAACTTTATATACTAGTCTTTACAGAAGTCTTATTTATTGTGGCAAATCAAACTGCTGCCAGGGTTCTCATCTTCCATGG
This sequence comes from Numida meleagris, assembly GCF_002078875.1. Taxonomy (NCBI): domain Eukaryota; kingdom Metazoa; phylum Chordata; class Aves; order Galliformes; family Numididae; genus Numida; species Numida meleagris. The sequence continues at coordinate 25,085,900 of NC_034413.1, forward strand.
AACTAATTTTTCATGTCAACTGTTGTGTGAGCAAAAAATGAAAAAAGCTTTCTTCAGTTATGGGCCTGATTAGCGTCTAGAAGTATGTATGGCCTAAGCTCAGGTCAAAGTCACTCACACAAACCTAGTCATGCTTATACAGGCGTATGCATATGCACACACACAGGGTGAACTCTGCATATTGCAGTTTACACAGTTGATATCTGGATACTGAAGGCTGCAAACAGAATGGTTGCAAAGCTGGAGACAGGTTTGTAATACTGAATTATGTACATATATTTGAGGAAAAAAACCAACACTTACAAACAACTGTGGAGTAATCTTTAGACCACATAAAAGTAAAATATTATTATAGTCCTCTTTTCCCATTAGGTGGAGTCATCTGTAAGTTTTTCATTGCAGAGAGTTTGGATTGCATCTGAATATTTATAGTTATTGTAAGCTTGATATAGATATGTACCTGAAACTCTCACAGAGTTCAGTAAGCTGTGAACATCAGAGTCTTTCTTCAGTCTTCATCTCTAACTCACCACCTACAGTGAGAGGCCTGGCAACTCACACTGGTGGATCCCAGTGGTTTTGTGAAGCTTTTTGTTTTAAGTGACTCATTGAGTTATTCCCTTGAGGCATCCATTTTGCATGCCTCTGTGGAGATGCTTTTGTAACCAGCAGAAAGAATGTCACCACTCTGAAGTTGGACATGGAACAAATATATTTAATATGCAGTACAGAGCCAGCCCCCTAACATATTGGAATAAGTAAAACAATTGTACAAGTTGAACTTGGTCTTGCTGGAAAGTAAGCTTCGGTCTACCAATAATATTGTTTTTTTCTTTTGTTCTATATTTTCTTAAATAGGATATTTTCTAGAGAAGGTAATGAAATGTTGAAGACTGACCTCAAATTCTTCATACAGGTCTTCTGATCACAGTAATTTGGAGAAAATCAATAACCTCCTCAAAACATCATATCTTACAGCTTGGATGTATAATTGAAGGAAGTTCATCCCTTTTAAGATGCTTATTCCTAAATTTTAGGAAAGATTCTTCTGAAGAGTAAAGCTTATTCTTTAGAATAAATCTTTAGGATTTATCTAAAGAATGAATCTTTAGGAAGTCAATAAGTCATAAGAGGGATTTCTTAAAAAAAATTGGGTTTAATTACGAAAGGGCATACAACCTAGGCTGCTGGTTTAGTAAGACATCTTCTTCTGTACATCTTATTTTAGGTTAAACTGTACTGTTTGGTACAACAGTTTAGGGGAGAATCAAGTTCCAAAATTTCTGACTTTTTACCTGTAAGGAGAAGAAAAAGCCAAGCTGCTGCTGAATGTTTACAGGCAGAACTGTAAAGAAAACTTAAAAGAAGACAGGAGTTCATTTCATCTTTTAATCAAATACTTACATTTTCTGTAATTTTAGCCTGAAGTTACTCAGTAGATGAATTAGAACAAGAAAAAGGAGGTACTTTTTCATATGTGTAACTAATAAAGCTACTGAAAGTCAATATCAGAGCACACAAAGTATACCAAACTATTAAATGATTCAATCAATAATTAAATTCAAGGAAGACAAGCCTGACAAGGACTTAAATTTAGAGATAACCATTATAGATAATAGACTTCTGGATTGCTCTTATGTTACTATGGCAGTTCATATCAAGTCCACTAAAACCAAAGTATAGCTCTTGTCCTTGATCGACAAGAGAAATTGTGGGTTATTTTGGTATTTTTTTTTCCCTTAAAGACAGTGCCTATGATTTAACTCTTAGCAAGTATGAGTCATATTTTGTTGCAAAATTGAGAGCTATTTCATATCATGTTGTCATGTAACAACTCACCATAGAAAAGCTTGCAATTACTTCTGTTTTAAGTGAGATTAAGTTTTTATGAAATGAGTGAAGAAATACTTGCATGCATCCTAATGATGAGAAAATAACATACATGTGTTCAAAATGACAGATTAGTTACTGCATTACCATTGAAAGCATCACTTTATTTCATGACCATCTTCTGAGAATTCAGCATACTGAGGCCTGTTTGAACAATGTAGATGCCCTTTATTTATTTATTTTAGCACTTAAAGCATAACGTATACATTTAATACATTTATGTAATGTATTAAAAGTGATCTTCCTTTGCCTCATAGCCTTGCTTCAGTAAAACAGAAGTCATCATTTTGGCATGTTCAGGCTTGATTCTTTCCATTTCCACAACAATATAGCATTAAAGACATGTTTGTGTTATTGCATTTCCTTTTTGTTATAGGACCAAACCCAAATGAATATGAAGGGCAGTAGCTCAGTTGCTCTGTGATGGCAGACAATACTCGCTATATTACACAGGAGCATCTAGTGGCCAGACATTGTGGTGCCTTTGGGAGAAATGTCATTGCACAGAGCTAGTTTGTACATCTAGTAAAGTTAGAGGGACCCAGAAATGAATAAAGATTTTTAACAGAATTTGACAGTTCTATTTCTTTCCCACTGCTTTCTTTGTCCCTCTTGTGGTAGTGAATGAAATTACTCAAGAACTGCTAGATCTTGTTGGGCACTTCAAGAACTATATCTAGGCAACACAGTCTTCCGTACAAAGATGGCCCAATAGTTAATGATGATGATCAGCTATTTCTATTCATAAGGGGGGATTCTGAGTTCAAAATTACTGTTTCAGGAAAACTGCCATCACTATTCTCTAAATTCTCTAACTCAGTTTGTAAATCAAAGGAAATAATTTTCCTGCTATGAGTTACTTAGAGACTGTGTACCATAAAGAATTCAACAAAATTGTCAGTATGAAAAAAAAACCTTTTCATTTTTTCTTCAAGGTTTCCAATAATATTTTTCTAGCGTAAGTGAACTTGAATGCTTGTGACACAGTGCTAAATACGACAAGAACTGTACCTCTTCAAGAGAACCTGAAATACGTGGTCATCTGTAGGCAGAATCACATTTTTTATAGTATTTTGCAATATTGATTACCTTTATGCATTCTTCTGATACTACTTCTTTCCTGCCTTCCGGCTCCTGCTTCTCCTTGTTGGCACTGACAACAAAAAATAATAATAAAAGAAATTTCTTCAGCAGTGAGACTTCTCCAAGAAATATGGAGAGGCAAGCAGTCTGAGAGGCAGAGAACACTGAAGGATTGATGTTTGGCTTTGCTTTATTTGTCCTCTTTCTGGTTGCTGAACATTCCTCTTAAGCTGTGAGAAGCCATTACCAAGTGCTGTTTCATCTCACATTCTTCTTAAATATGAACAGCTGCAGCACTTCTGTTTTCACAGTATTTCATAGGTACTTCTCAGCACTCTCAGTCATCTACAGCAACAGGTGCTTGTGCTGGATTGTAAGGCTGGAACTCTACAAGAGTTCTGTCCAATAGCATGTCTATTTTCCCATATGAATTCAGTCACAAAATATTTTAGTTTGTAATTATCCTAATAATATAAGAACAGTATTAGCATTATGATGTTAAGAGGGAATCAACAATAATTAAACAAATTTCACATGAGAATTACTGTTCTATTCATAAATTTGTAGGAATCATGAGTATAATACACTAGTACAGTCCTTCTGAGAATCTTCAAGTTGTATGATGTCTATCACTGTATCTTTTTCTTATCCTTGCAATCATAGTTTGTGGCAGCTCTGTAAATACTGTGATATCTGTGACTGAAAACTTAAGTACTGGGTAAATATAGTCTGTCTCAGTTTTACAGCCTGTGAAAGGCTATAATGCAGGAAAATGTAATGTCATTCAGTCTGGGAAAGAAACTTAGCCTGGCAGTGCTTTGTGGAACACATTGCTCTCAGACTGTTGGGTTTGAGGCAAGAATTAGAGACCAAGATTAAATATTGAAAATGTCATTTTTGTTGATAAATTCTCTTCACTAGTGAGCCTATAGCCACAATTATCTGTCCTAAATGTCGAATGCTAGTTTGCATGAACCATAAAGAAGTGCATATTCAAAGCTAACAGCTCAGTGAGATTTGCAGTTGTTCTACAAGACAGCTAGTCACTGGCGCATAAGACACAAAAGAAAAAAAAAAAGAAAAAAAAAAGAAGTTTGCCACCAATTTCATGGTGCATACCCCGTGGGTCTTCTCTGTATGCTAACTGGGAACAAAGTGGAGGTAAACACTTCAGCCTTCTAAACAAGAAACAAGGGGACCAGAGATATCTGTTTGCCTCAAAGATGCTAATTTCATACACTCTGAACTAAAAGAATGCATTATTGAAAAGTTATTTTTGTGAATTATACAAACGTGAAGTGAATGATCCCACAGCACTGATAGAAGTGTTTTAGGACTGAAGCTGTATACATTATGCATAAAAGCATCACTTGCAATCATTCTTCCATTACTATCAAGCAAACTATCTTTTTTAGATCAGGAAGCAACCAACTATTCATTTAGCTTCCCAAGTTTGTCATCTCAAATAAAACGATTGTGTACAGGAGAGAAAAAAAAATCCAAATCTACAGAAAATATTAAAACATGTATGTTTTAAAAAAAATAATCCAGAACAGTGTGAATAAGTGCATTTGCTCTCACGAATATAATGAACTTCTCACTGTTTCCTTAGTTTGCCTAATAAATTGGTCTGTCAAGTCTATAAACTATGAATTTTCTTAGAAACCTAAGATTATTTGTATTACATTGGAAGCACTTTTCAGTGGCACAGATGCTTAATTGCTAAATTATCCTAAGTGTCTCTGGAGGGCTAGCAGTATTTCATGCTGACAGGTTTAGCTCATAGTTTTGGTGTACTCCATATTTTCCTTTTATTGTACCTGACCTTAAGTATATATGTCCTTTTGGAGGAACGTAGCTATTGGCTACACTGTTGACCCCAACTTTTGTCATACGTGTCACTAATTTTCCAAGAGGAGCTGTTCCATGTACATCAGTCTAACAAGATCATCTTTTAGCTGAAAGTAGGCAGAGACAGTCTTAAACCTACTGCAGTGTAAGACAGGTTTTGTTAGAAAACTTATCTCATCATTGTGAATGCCTCAAACAAACTCTCATAATTAACCTTTACGAGATTCTGAAGATGGAGGAAAAAATCACATAAAAACCTTTTAATTCAAGCTTCAACTCATATTAAGTTATGCGTTTACTTTTCTTGGGATTATAGAATCTCTAATACTCAGGGCCAAAAGGTGCCTGATATCAAAAGAGTGAAGTCATAATCCCCATACAAAAAGATAAAAAACTTGCTGAGTTGAAGAATGTGAGCTCCTGTTAACATGGAGCATTCCTCTGATATGTTGACCATTTCTTCTCTCTTTGAATTGTGTTTTCATCTTTCATGGGCAGTAATGCTCTTCAAAGATACTAATTCACAAGATGTGCCAGTGGCAGACTTCTGAAACAATTACTTGAACCCTGGGTTCTACTCTTCCAGAAATACTGAAGGGATCTTCTCCAATCTGAATTTGAGATAATGCAGAGCTTTGTCTGCCAATGTTGATAGGACTTTCTCTTTCCAAAATGTGTGCAGAAACTACTGAACAATTTCCTTGTTCTGATGCACTCAGAGAAAAAGCAAAATAATATCTGTTCATATTTTTCATGTTCCTATGTTCAGGAAGTCCTCCTTGCTAAATAGGCTTATTCTGTGCCCAGTGCTGCTGTGACCTTTGCAGACATATTAATGTGTCAGACAGAGGTAATTCAAGGGCTGCAGATGGAAATAATATCTTAATAGATAGAAACTGTTGTGGTTTAACCCAGAAGGTAGCTAAGCACCACACAGATTAAATCATACTCTCGCTCCCTCCCACCAGAGGGATGAGGGAGAGAATAAGTGTCATGGTTTTGTGATTTTCGGTTATTGGTATTCCACATCATAACATCATGTAGTGGACATACCTAGTTCTCAGAAGAGAAGGACTACTACAGTCCCCACGGTACTTTGCTCCTTTGTTACCATTTTCCAGCAGGAGGGAAAAGATAGAAGCTCGCAGTATAAAAACTTGCAGATCACGAGACCTCGTCCCTTTTTCCGCCGTCTCTCGTCTTGGCAGCACCTCGCTCTCCAGCCGTCTTATCGTCGGTAGTAGAGTAAGGCCTACCTTGATTTTGGGACATTCTCTCTCTCTGTATTGGATTTATCAGCTTAAATTGTAATTATATTGTATTATAGTGTGTTGTTTTGCATTCCGATATTTTATTTAGTAAATTAGTTTGTTTCTCCTCAGATTGTTGCCGCTGTCCTTTGCTCTCAGGGCCATCTCCCTACCCTTTTCCCTTTTCCCCTTTTCCCGGGACGTGGGCCCGTGGGTCCCTCGTCCCCTTTGTCACAGAATCAGGCCTAACGCCCGTAAACCGTTGACAATAAGAAAAAAAAAAAAGACAAAGTAGAACTTGTGGATTGAGATAAAAACTATTCACTATGACAGAAAAGGAGGAGAAAAAAAGAATAATTTTTCAACATAATCATCACCATTACCTATGCATTTTTGACAGTCATGAACAAGAACCTGCATGCCATAGTCGTAAAAATCTATACCAGCAGAGGTGACACAATGTCACTGTTGTTACTGCAGAAATGCACCACCCACCACCTCACTGTGCTCACATCCACTGTTTGGTCTCCAGAAATGTTCAGTGAATATTGATGAATGTCACTGGGTGCCCTTTTTTTCCACATAGAGGAGTTCAATGTCACACCTTTACTTCTTACGTACTTCCATGTCAGATGCCATTCTGACAGACTGCCCCTCTGCTGCCATCTGTTACATGGCTACAGAATATAGTGGAATATTGGTGAGAAGGTTCAACCATTCCTGCCATACCACCAACATCCTCCTCTGACGTTATGGGTCAACAGAATAAAATGGGAGGCATTACTTCTGGAGCAGCCCTTATAGAGACCATACAAGTTATACACAACACAACTACTCACCACCCACTGACCAATGCTTAGCCAGACCTCAAGTAGAGGCTGTCTGCCCATCCAGCTCCCCACTGTTTTCAGGAGTTTTTTTTGCATGATGTCGTATTGTATGGGATATCCATTTGGGCAGTGTAGGTCAGCTGTCCTGATTCTGTCCCCTCTCGGCTCCTTGTCCCTCCCTCGCCCCCCCCCTCCACCCCTTGCTGGCATAATAGTACGAGAAGCTGAGAAATGGAAGTATCTTTGGCTCTGTACAGTAAGCAACAACTAGTAACATTGATGTGTTATCAACATTGCTTTTCTCAAAAACATAGCATCATGCCAGCCTCTATCAAGAAAAAAATCAACTCTGTCCCGGCTGACACCAGAACACAGACAAGTTTTAAGAAACAAAGCAGAATCTTCCTTCAATTCAGAAAGATCATTTATTTGAAATCTGAGAAAGAGCTCATTTGTCCAGAAGGGTCTGTTTGCTTTGTACCAGCATGCAAGCTGTTCTGACAATTATTACCTATTTTTTTTCTACTTTGTCCTTCAGTCACCAGTAGCTACAGCTACACAATACGCCAGTGCAATCCGAGAAGAGTCACGGCTATTTCTGAATTACACTTCAAAGCCTGAGGTGCTTTGGCTGTTCTAATGCTTTGTCATTCCATGATAAATTTCAAACTACAGTGAAACAAATAATGGTCAACATTGTAACCATGCTAGGATTTTTCACCTCCATGTCTCTGAATACAATTTGCAACAGAATATACAAATTACAAATACAAATTATATTCTTGCTAACTGGATTTTTTGCTTGAAGGTAATGGTGATTTTGTTATTGTTTACTGTTCTAAATTGCTTTCCGATTCTAAACAATGCTTGCTGATATTTTTGTGTTAAACAAGTAAATATTACGGCTGTATGTTGTGTGATTGTTTGTTTTGGAAATACCGCAAGTACAATTTTGCTTAAGAAAAGCGGAAAAAGGGGGATAAAACTGCTTAATAATGTTGACAATAATATTCACTGCTGTAGCCTGGTTGAGGGAGCAGAGTAAATGTGTAAATATTTTCCTTTGCATGTTAATTTCTGTAGGTACTTGGATATTATTTTCATGGCATGACAAACTCTAAATCAAATGTCTGTCTGAAGAGATGAGTGAAGAACCCTGCCTGCATCTAGTTATTCAGTTACCCTTCTGTGCATAATTGCACAACATATAATATCAGAATTCAGCGTTTAGAGAAGGTGTAACAAATAATGATAGGAATGGTATGGGTGAAATGTAGATGCATAACAACTCTAGAAATGCAGCTTGGCAGCTAGCAGTTAGAAAAGGAGCATTGATGCTGACAGCTGGAGGACAGAAAATACCAATAAATGAAACGAGGTGGCACATACCAAATCTGGCATCATACTGCAGGTAATTGAAAAAAATTGGGCACTTCTGTAGAATTTTCTGCTTTGGTACAGTATGAAGGTACAGTAAAAGGTACTAGAAGTATCGGGTAAAGTCCCATGTAAATGAAAACTTAATGATGATGGGTTTTGAAATTCTACATTGTAATTCACTCGGCAATTAAATGAGAAAACATGGATATTTATGGCAGTTGTCCTATTGCTGAAAATAAGCCAGTATTCACTAGCATTTCTTCTCCTCACTTAAAATTCAAATGTCAGCATTTCACCTTAAGCTCTTGGTGTTTCAACACATGATGGAAAAGGCCAGTTTTGATCTACTCTATTGAAACAGCATTTTAATGGACTGCAGTAAATAGTAGGTAGGTAATTTTCCTTCAAAATAGTCCTCAACATTTCCAACTGTATAAGAACTACGGTTACAAGAGATGGTGTATTTCCTTCAAGTGCTATGCTCCAAGTTGTATTGTGCCACAGTTCTTCAGCAAAGTCATTTTCTGCAGTTTCTGCAGAGCAGTGGCAAATGGCAGCTCTCCTCCAAGCAGCAACTTGCATGCAGGTGTAGGTGCCAGGCTGGAGAGGACCAGCCTTGCCACTTCAGCTTTTCCCGTTTCATGCAAACTGCCGCTAATGTGTAGAAGTTGAAGAAAAAGTACACTGTTATTGCTCAGCGTTTTTATTCTTCTGTGAAATCTTATGTTGGTGCTTAGTAAATAAACTCTCCAGACTTTTCATGGAATATTTAGTTTGCATTGGAATGTTTGAATTTTAGAGTAAACACTGGTGAAGCTTTCAGAATAGTTCTCTGTAGGAAGGGAATGATGAACTGCATGAAGAGTTGCAAATTGCATCCTGTCTTCTGAAATGGACATACATCACCTAGTCAGGAAGCAGTAGTAATTGTAATATTTTTCTGATTAACTGCAATTGTTAAAAAATAATATGAGTATCATTATATTTATGTGTTACATAAATTGTTCAGTGTTTGTAGCAGATGAATGGAATAGAATAAACCGGCCACCAGAGTACCTGCACACTTCTCAGGATATATTATGTGATGCCATTTCAAAGTTGTCATAACATTTACCTCTTTTCTTCTGAGAGGCATCAGCAAACCAGGTGGAATATTTTTTATTTTGAGATTATACATGTTCTTGTGATTGATTTCTGTTGACAGAAGCTTTGTTACAATTGCAGGCATACTCATGATCCATGAAATCATGTTGCATCTGAGGCAGGAGTTTTTTTAATTTCTTAGCAGTTCAGTCCCCATAGTTGGAATGGCCATGTGAGAAACCTTGTCCTTTGTTAAAGAAGGGTAAAAAAGGTTTTCACTTGATTTGTGAGGATTGATGTAAAATTTTGTTAGAAGGTCCTAGAATTTCAAGTACATATTGTAACAGCATTAAAATTGATTCAACTTTTTTTACTTGTCAGTTAAGGACTTCATCCTTCTCCCATGTAATTTTCATACAAAATTCATTACTTCAGTACTTCATTACTGGCTCTGATTTTGCTTCTGAGTCTATGTGAATCCCGTGAAATAGCTGTTTGTGACCTTTAATTTTGGAGTTGTAGTCCTTAGGACAATGCTGTAGACTTAGGTGATTCAGCACAGCTGTTTCCCATGAAAGCCAAAGGCCTGCAGGCTGGGGTCACCATCCAGAACTCCGCTTCCCCTGGTCCCAAACATACTTCGTACTTCAGAGGATCAGGAACAGCCTTCTTACTGGGGCAGCATGGGCAATAGCAGGGAATAATAAAATTTTCAAAAGCAATGAAAATGGAAATGAATATAATAGAGCAAAAGGAGAGATGATAATAGAAGAATGAAAAGGAGGGAGTGATTATATGATCAAATGTATCATTCGCTTGTTTTCTCTAAATATGACCTGAGGGGCTTGGACATAAGGATCTCAAACAGTCTACTGGAATTTTTTTTCAAAAATATATTTATTCAAAATGATTTCAAACGAATAGAAAGGTTATGGATGTTTTCCATTATTTATTCTTTTTCTTTCAGTTTGGATGTGGTTTATTATTATTATTATTATTTGTTTGTGTCGTCTTTTGGTTTTTTTGTTTATTTTGGTTTTTTTCATCTTACGGATTTCTATTAGAATCATACAATTAGCTACGTTGGAAAAGACCTACAAGATCATCCAGTCCAATCATCAAATACTTATTCTTGCATATATTCATGAAAACAGACTGATTTGTATTTATACTTTGTACTATTTCTTGAGAGATTGTAAATTTATAGGTAGAGTTTTTGATTATTTGTTTTTTATTTTCCTCTGATTTCCTTAAATACTCTTTTTCTATAATAATACTCTTCTGTCTGTATATGGCTCTGGTCAGGATTTACTGTATTTTGTTTATCCCAAATCACCTTGGGATGCTTTAGTAGCTGCTGGCTACCATATATCCTGATTTTCCTTCATTATCAGCGCTAATCTCAAACTGCAGATAGTTCACAAACAGAATCCTCCATTCACATAGAAAAAAAACACCTAATATCGAAACCAATTAAGCAAACAAACAAAAGACCTTGGAAGCAATAAACCTGCTATTCTTTGTATAGGCTGAGCAAAACTATTCTTTGTGCAGAATGCTTCCTGGTGGAAATGTTCCTTGTCATTCACAGTTTTAGAATTATCCCTTCTTAATCTGTTTTGATTTTAAAAACAACTACAACAAAACAAAAAGCACACACGTGCACAAAAACATCTAGACAAATGAAGTTACTTCTAAGGATACTCACTCTTTTGTCATTCTGATAAAAAGCTGGACCAGATCATTAGAAACACATTTTGAAATTTAGTGGCCAGGAGAGGGATTCATGGTGTGCTCATGTGATTGTCCACATCTTAAATTGATAGTAAAATGAGAGAAAATGTACTAATGACAAGAGAATTCCTAATAAAGGAGTAACATTTTTTACAGCTAAGGAAGACAGTTTCTCCAGCAAGATGCTAGGAGGAATTTTCTACTGGTATAATGTTTCTGTCAAATTCCTTTTAAAATGTTGTTGTATCCACTTTCACAACATACTAATTATGTAAAATATGCACTTTAAAGAACTGCAGTCATACAATGATAGCATGACACGGAGCAAACATTAACATCGTGAAAAGATGGTTTCACTACTGTTAGAAGAGCTCACTATGGTTTTATATTTGTGCCAAAGAAGTGTCAGAATATAAAGAATCAGTAGCAGTGAAAAGATTTTTTTCTATTTCTTTAGATGGGAGATGAAGGGATGGAGAGTGTGCATTAAAATATGTTACAAATTACTTTACAATGTAAGAAACAGACTTCTTCAAAATAGAGAATTTGGAGCTAGATCTGAAATTTTCCTAAATCATGTAACAAATTACCTTTTTGTTCAAAAGGACTGTATAGTCTTTGTACTGGGAGATAAAGAGTAATGATTTCTTAGACATTAATGAATGTCATTAAAAAGATAATAAAGGTAGATCATCAGGGTAGATAAACACTTTCTTCTTCCATGTTTGTTTAATGTGTTTAAAGTTATGAGAATGCCTTCTATATATTTTGTCATGTCTTTGGATGCCAAATGAAGGATACGGTACGGTAGCTCAAATTATGTTGGATGTGAAATACTCAAGATATAATGGGTCAGTTTGTTTCTTCAGTTTTAGTCTTCTCTGATATGTATGTAAACAAAATGAGATTCTTATTAAATTGATCTTTCCTTCAGTGAAATGTATCTTACAGAAGTATAAATCTATATAGCACTTAGGTTCTATATAAATCTTATTTCTGGGATGTAAGATGAAATATGTTTCTTCTGTATGCCTTTTGAGGAAAAGCAAAGTTCACATCTGAGTGTTAATCACATTGTATCTCCTGACAGTAAGAACTGCGGCAAAAGAGGCAATATAAAATAAAGTCGTCTAGGTTCTACTCTGTCTTATGAAATATCAGCATGTTTTACGTATTTTTTTGTTCTCTTTAAATCATGATCATCTTCTGCATTTATTGGAATCAGTGTTGAATTTCCATCAATTTCAGTAACACAGATGGGTTTGAAAATGCTATTATTATCAAGCTCAGCACATTTTATATTAAAAGATTTACAGAAGGAAGAGACCAGAATAGAAGAAACACATTAAATAGAACGTGCCATGACATTTTCCAAATAAATAGGAATTTCTTAATTTCTTTTTTTTCAGTGTGCTATGTTAATTATAAACATTTTTAAAAGAAAACATTACTTCTTCATTCTTCTAAGTCTGTGAGTATGATGTGGCATTTAAACAAACTGGATCTTTTTTGCCTTCATGTTACGTGTTTATTCCTGCAAAAGTATGAATTGATTTGCCATGTGTATGGAGTTTGAAACTGAGAAGTTTATTAGAGGAGCACATTACTACGTCTGTAAAAAAAAATAAAAAAAAAATCAAAGTAATTGAAAAGCTGTAAGAACTGTCAGTTTTCCCACAGCACTTGCACATATTTAGAAATATGGCATGACTTGAAAATAGAGATGCAAACCATGATGTACATATATTTTAACAAGTTTTGGTGAAAAAAAATGTATGACTGAAGTGTTAACAACAAGAAAATCTTATTTCTGGAGTATAAAAGCATTGCTGGGATTTTCAGCTTATTGTGCTATTGTTCAGTGAAGTGTTGCTTGCCTGTCTTCTGAGCACATCGTGTTCAATCCATAATGCAAATAGATTCAGTTCTAATTCATTTCATCCCCATGTTCCACTTGTTTTTATCCCACAAAGTCATTCTTCTGATGCCAGATATCTGCTTGCTTTTATTCATTTCTTTTCGTTCATTTGTTGCCCTGCTGCATAACTGAGCAGCAAATTTTGTCTGTCAATAAGGTATGTTTGAATACTAGGCTATTTATCTAGAATAGTGGTCAGCTCCTAATAATACTGGCAAGATGACTCTCTCACTTAATTTGCGTGAATTTATTGTGAGACACAAATTAATTCTGACCTTTTAATATGGCTTGGCACATTAAGTACAATGGCTTAAAATTTTATAAATGCTACAATATAATGCCTCCTATTTATTTCCATGGAAACAACAACAGGTACGAAGAGTACAATAACACTATTTGATAGGGCAAATTCTCAGCCACAAAACACTGTTCTTTAACATATTCACCACCATTAGCTATGCATTTTTGCCAGTCATGCACAAGAGCCTGCATGCCTCGCTTCTAAAAATCTGTACCAGTGGAGATGACCCACTGTCACTGTCACCACTGCTGAATTGCACCACCTACAGCCTCACTGTGCTCACATCCATTGTTTGATCTCCATCAACATTGAACAAGTGTCCATGAACATTAATGGGTGCCATTTTTTCCTCAGGGAGGAATTCAAGTCCACACCACTATGCACTTCCATGTCAGATGCCATTCTGTCAGACTGTCTCTCTGCTATGATATGTCACTTGGCAACAAAAAGTAATGGAATATTGGTGGGAAGGTTCAACCTCTCCTGCTATACCACCAACATCTACCTCCAATGTTGTGGGTAAAATAAGAGACATTACTTTTGGAGCATCCCTCATATAAATGCTCTCCATATTACCTAAATTTATACTAAATATTTATGTGTAGCATATTTATCTTTTGCCAGTTCTCATACAAAGGAAGGTCTTATTTAGACATTTATTTCAAAGTTACGCGTATAGTTATACACTAGGGTTTATTTCAGAATTAGCCAAGATGAGTATCATAGTGATGAATTAAATTTAGTATTGATGAATTTTTACTGACACACAAGTAGGATCTGTCAGAAATGCCTATGCAAATGTTCACTGCTCAGTTCTGAATCTGAATCCTTCCAACTCTGTTGAATGTCAGCAACCTGGACTGCTCTGAGCATTTTGCTACTTTTCAGTTTTTTCTTCTGTAGTTGAGTGCTATAGGGGAATGTTTGTATAGTTACTTCCTTTATGTTCCTCCAGTTGAGAGTAATACAAATCATTATTCATTTCATGCAGATATTTATGCCTTTCCTGAGTAACTCCTAAGAGTAATCAATCTGCCTGTGGAAAATTCCTTTCTGCTGCAAGTTCATTCTGTAAGTTCATCCTGAGCTTTTAGGATACTTGGGTGATTTGGGGTAGATTTCCAGAATTATTTGATTTTTATAGCATTTCTATATGTTAGGTTAAACACCAAAAATTTAAGAATGATAGTATTTGCTCTGAGTCATAGAATCTTGGCAACAAAACCTTGATAAGGCTCATTCATGCAGCCATTACTGGGTATTTTGTGAAATTCTACTGGGTTTGATATCCCTTCTGTGAACTAATTTGTCTTCTGCATAGATGTTTAGTTTAAGGACTGTTTTGTATTTACCACCATTTTAGTCTCCATTTGCATTGCCGTTAAGTAGAACTTAGATACGGGCAAGTATGTGAGTAAGCATATGTAGAAAGACACGTAGTTGTGGCAAAAAGACAGCATCTTTCTAAAGATAAAGGCCAAAGATAAGAGGCTGATGGCCTTCACTTGCTAGGAAAGCACTCATGGCAGATAAAATCTTTTCTGTTGTTACTGCTATGGTATACTATTTACTTTATCCTTTCTTACTGTCCGCAAGTACAGAGGTGAGCAGATTTTACTAAATCACCACCTCAGCTCCTCAGAATAGTTGTCCCAGCTAGAAAGGGGCTGTGAAGATAACACATGTTTTTGAGTATCTGAAGAGAATGTATTTGGAAGCTGGGCTCTGATGGAGCTGCAGAGTCTTGTTGTTTAGGCTTGACACGTCCACAAGAGTCACGTGCTTTGGAGTTTGCTGGTTTTTGTTTGTCTGACATGGCTCTTGGCACCCCACAAGGGTAAGATAAACAAAGCAAAATAAAGTGGTAAGTTTTTTTTATTTGTTTGTTTTTGTAAAATCCTAAAAGAAAAAACCACAGTAGCACACATTTGTTAATATCTAATTGATAGCAGGTTAGAATGTTATCCTGGAGACCTGACGTAACTTTCTTCTTACCCAACAAGCTGATAGATACCTGCCAGGACCTGGAATGGCAATTCACACTTTTCCTCGTGTGCCAGGGGCTCAGCTGCCTGTGTTTGAGCTCAGGTGCAGCTACGTGACCTTAGATCTGAGTGCTGTGGGAAGAAACAGCTGTGAGAAGACTTTTGGAATTCCTTCCTGGTGTGATGTGAGAGATGCATTTTATCTCATCTCTTCAGCTTGGTCTTTGCCTGATGCAAGCTGTGGGCTTGTTTGTGCACATTCTTTTGGTGATCTGACTTCCTGGCTGGCCTGCAGACTGCCTGCCTTGCTGGGGGCTTGTTAGGCAATCGTTGGGCTGTCAGCTGGCCCTGGTTGCTGTCATGTAGCCTGTGCTACATTTGGTCAGGTTCTATGCCACTTTGCCTGTGTTAATGAAGCCATTCACTCTCTTGTATTGTGGATAATTAGCCAAAGGCCTTGTTTTGACTTCAGACAGGAAGGATTTTCAGCTCCTTCTGCAGACTTTCTCCTGTTCTGGAACTTGAGGCCTACCTTCTGAAAGGACAGGTGTGGTTGTTACCTTTCAGTGCAGTGAAAGGAACCAAGGTGTGCTGGATTAAACTTTTTGTGTGTTGTTAGATGCTTGTGGTGCAGGATGTCCTTTCCTCCTGAGTAAATCCAAGTTTCTGGATGCACTGGGCTTTACATTCCCCATGTACATTGACTTGATTGGATGTACTGTATGTCATGATGTAAATTTGATTATATGCAACACAGTATTCATTTTTATTAGAATGAAGTGTTTTCAGGGGAGGATAATAGATCTGGGAATATCTGCTTCAAATATTGTGTAAATAGCACACTATATACTACAATACACGATAATAACATAATTTTGAAAGTATGGGTCATATTATCTGTTGCTCAGCATCTAGGTAAATACCTCCTGAAAGAATGCCTTTTCGGTTAACCAAATCCAATGAGGAAATTGTGTTGTACTCTGTAGTCATAGCTATTATGACATTCACATATATCCTGAATAAATATCCTGCTAGTTTCAAAACTATTATCCATGCGGAAATCCCCAGCAAAGATGTAGGAGACTGTAGGACTCTTATCAAGAAATTTAGGATATTGATGTGTTGTAACAAAACTAGTGGGATTTGTTTTTTTGTTTGGGTCTTCTGAATGAAGCTGAATGAAGTTCCAAAGGAACTCATTCAAGAGGAATGAAATTGTTCCATGATAGGCTTGATCATTATCAAACTGGATTTTATGTTGAAATATTTCTTACATAGTCCTATTTTCTATTGTGTATACACTCATTTTCCCTTATAGTTGCCTCATCATAAAAATATTAACTCCTGGAAAATATGGGAAAGTGCACTCTTAATGTGCTGTAATGAGAAGATCACAGAATTGCCTTCAGAGTTACTGGGTAGTTGCTATTCCTACGTGTCAGACAACTAATATCTTAGCAGATTGGACATGTGCCTTTTTGCTGAATTTAAGAAGTAGAAATCTTCCAAAGTCTTTCTTCCACCATTCTCCTGTTGATATAGGACTCCATGGCTTTCAGGACACAAGTAACGAAAAAAATGCATAGTGTCTCAGACTGTTTAAGCATAGGATATGCTTTGAAGTTGAAGATTTTGGCAGAATAGTTAAATGTCAGCCTAATGTGTTTTTTCTTTCCAGACTTTAGCTCTTTATTAATCAGTGTCTTTGCTAGAACCTCTTTAGCTGAGAGAGTAAAGCATGTAGTTAAGTCCTTGCAGAAGCATATCTGGAATAAGAAAAGGTGAGGGCTATTTATTAGGTTTTTATTATGAAGGATTATTTATTAGGATTTTCAGAATTCTGTTCTGAAGAGGAGGTGGAGCATTTTTCCATTGTATTAGTACTCATGAATTCAAAAAACCCATCTGTTCTTCCTTTTTGTGTCTAATTTCAAGGAACAAACCTTACTTGCACAAATTAGTATAAAAGTAAATTCTAAATTCACAAACTGGAGCTTTTCCATCAGGGAATGTATGTTATAAATGAAATATGACAGTCTGTCTAAAACCTTTCAGTAGTACCCAGTACATAGACAGTTAAATTGGCCAGCTTGCAGTGAGAGTGAACTCCTTACAACTAGAACCCTACACACAGAAGTAATTACTTACTCTGATACTGATAAGAGAAAATTAAATGTAAATGCTATACCTAGCTAGTCAGTGGCCTGAATTTTCTAATCATGAGGCCTCAGTAACCACCTCTCCCTCTGCTCCCTTACCCCTCCCCGCC